>NC_053490.1:332786670-333078515 GCF_905171775.1 Rana temporaria | reverse complement strand
AAAACACACAAAGACGCTCTTTTCTAAATCGCTGGCATGGCCACAATTTTAAGTTTATCAACATAAATTTCATATCGATGCGTTCACAAGGGCCGTGTCTTTCAAACGGTGAAGTCGCTGTATCGATCGCATGTACGGTTGTGGATTTATTACGTTTTGTTTGGAGGCGTAATTAATGTATTGGTCTGTGAATTAAAAGGCGTTTGTAATGGAATTTCTTTCCATAAATAGCTTTCTTTACCTCAGTGCAATATTCCTCCTCACTGACCTGGGGGGAGGGGAAACCTCCTGAGGGGGGAGGGGCGACCAGGAAGTCAGCATACTCTCTACTTTGCAGATAGAGAAACGAGCTGTGTGTCCTAAAGATAGTGTAGTGGTTATGGTGAATGGCTTTGGTGCGGGCTCAGCAATTCAGCATTCCCACTCGCATTTTCCTCAGGGAATGCATTTTCTAGTTTTAATTTTATTCCGTACGTTTTTTGGCTCTGCGTAACTTCTGCATACTTTCAGCTATTGAGACCATTTAACTTTTAAAATGTTCGTCTCATTCAGCTAACGATGGGACTTCTTCAAGTTTTTTTGTACTATTTATACTTTTTAAAATATTAAGCTTTTAGACACTTTTTTTTAACATTGAAGTCAATGAGAACATCCTTTTTCCTGCTTCAAAACACACGTTCTGCCAAAAGTTTCAGCTCCTTCATACTTTCACTTACAGACACCAAACAAACTTTAAAGCGGTCACAAAATATTCAGCTATCCAAACATGACTTTTCAGATTGATATCTTTTACGGTTTTTGTGAAAACGCAATTTACGTTTAGCGATTTTTTCAGAAAATGGAATCGGTTATAATGTAACCCTATGGAAGGGATTTAGAGTGTGTCATGTGACCTTTACAGTGGAGATCTTTGAAAACAAAAATTATCTTTAAAAAAAGGGCGAACAAATTGCTCTCACGCCCACAAGATCTACTTGTCATACACAATTTATATATCAAAACGTAGGTATGCTTGTCTGGTTTCAGGCAATGTGATCAGTTTTGCGATAGGCATTTGACTTTTAGTTCCAGGAGCTTCTAAAGGACAAGTGCCTCAAACGCCCTCCCATTGACCGTCATGTTAAAAAGTCTAAAAAAAATTCCTGCAAAACACACAAAGACGCTCTTTTCTAAATCGCTGGCATGGCCACAATTTTAAGTTTATCAACATAAATTTCATATCGATGCGTTCACAAGGGCCGTGTCTTTCAAACGGTGAAGTCGCTGTATCGATCGCATGTACGGTTGTGGATTTATTACGTTTTGTTTGGAGGCGTAATTAATGTATTGGTCTGTGAATTAAAAGGCGTTTGTAATGGAATTTCTTTCCATAAATAGCTTTCCTTACCTCAGTGCAATATTCCTCCTCACTGACCTGGGGGGAGGGGAAACCTCTTGAGGGGGGAGGGGCGACCAGGAAGTCAGCATACTCTCTACTTTGCAGATAGAGAAAGGAGCTGTGTGTCCTAAAGATAGTGTAGTGGTTATGGTGAATGGCTTTGGTGCGGGCTCAGCAATTCAGCATTCCCACTCGCATTTTCCTCAGGGAATGCATTTTCTAGTTCTTAATTTTAATTTTAATTTTATTATTCCGTACGTTTTTTGGCTCTGCGTAACTTCTGCATACTTTCAGCTATTGAGACCATTTAACTTTTAAAATGTTCGTCTCATTCAGCTAACGATGGGACTTCTTCAAGTTTTTTTGTACTATTTATACTTTTTAAAATATTAAGCTTTTAGACACTTTTTTTTAACATTGAAGTCAATGAGAACATCCTTTTTCCTGCTTCAAAACACACGTTCTGCCAAAAGTTTCAGCTCCTTCATACTTTCACTTACAGACACCAAACAAACTTTAAAGCGGTCACAAAATATTCAGCTATCCAAACATGACTTTTTAGATTGATATCTTATACGGTTTTTGTGAAAACGCAATTTACGTTTAGTGATTTTTTTATCGGTTATAATGTAATCCTATGGAGCAGGTTTAGAGTGTGTCATGTGACCTTTAGAGTGGAGATCTTTGAAAACAAAAATTATCTTTAAAAAAAGGGCGAACAAATTGCTCTCACGCCCACAAGATCTACTTGTCATACACAATTTATATATCAAAACGTAGGTATGCTTGTCTGGTTTCAGGCAATGTGATCAGTTTTGCGATAGGCATTTGACTTTTAGTTCCAGGAGCTTCTAAAGGACAAGTGCCTCAAACGCCCTCCCATTGACCGTCATGTTAAAAAGTCTAAAAAAAATTCCTGCAAACACACAAAGACGCTCTTTTCTAAATCGCTGGCATGGCCACAATTTTAAGTTTATCAACATAAATTTCATATCGATGCGTTCACAAGGGCCGTGTCTTTCAAACGGTGAAGTCGCTGTATCGATCGCATGTACGGTTGTGGATTTATTACGTTTTGTTTGGAGGCGTAATTAATGTATTGGTCTGTGAATTAAAAGGCGTTTGTAATGGAATTTCTTTCCATAAATAGCTTTCTTTACCTCAGTGCAATATTCCTCCTCACTGACCTGGGGGGAGGGGAAACCTCCTGAGGGGGGAGGGGCGACCAGGAAGTCAGCATACTCTCTACTTTGCAGATAGAGAAACGAGCTGTGTGTCCTAAAGATAGTGTAGTGGTTATGGTGAATGGCTTTGGTGCGGGCTCAGCAATTCAGCATTCCCACTCGCATTTTCCTCAGGGAATGCATTTTCTAGTTTTAATTTTATTCCGTACGTTTTTTGGCTCTGCGTAACTTCTGCATACTTTCAGCTATTGAGACCATTTAACTTTTAAAATGTTCGTCTCATTCAGCTAACGATGGGACTTCTTCAAGTTTTTTTGTACTATTTATACTTTTTAAAATATTAAGCTTTTAGACACTTTTTTTTAACATTGAAGTCAATGAGAACATCCTTTTTCCTGCTTCAAAACACACGTTCTGCCAAAAGTTTCAGCTCCTTCATACTTTCACTTACAGACACCAAACAAACTTTAAAGCGGTCACAAAATATTCAGCTATCCAAACATGACTTTTCAGATTGATATCTTTTACGGTTTTTGTGAAAACGCAATTTACGTTTAGCGATTTTTTCAGAAAATGGAATCGGTTATAATGTAACCCTATGGAAGGGATTTAGAGTGTGTCATGTGACCTTTACAGTGGAGATCTTTGAAAACAAAAATTATCTTTAAAATTAAAAAAAGGGCGAACAAATTGCTCTCACGCCCACAAGATCTACTTGTCATACACAATTTATATATCAAAACGTAGGTATGCTTGTCTGGTTTCAGGCAATGTGATCAGTTTTGTGATACGTATTTTAGTTTTAGTTCCAGGAGCTTCTAAAGGACAAGAGCGACAAAACCACTCTCATTGACCGTCATGTTAAAAATTTTAAAAATTTTCCTGCAAAACACACAAAGACACTCTTTTCTAAATCGCTGGCATGGCCACAATTTTAAGTTTATCAACATAAATTTCATATCGATGCGTTCACAAGGGCCGTGTCTTTCAAACGGTGAAGTCGCTGTATCGATCGCATGTACGGTTGTGGATTTATTACGTTTTGTTTGGAGGCGTAATTAATGTATTGGTCTGTGAATTAAAAGGCGTTTGTAATGGAATTTCTTTCCATAAATAGCTTTCTACCTCAGTGCAATATTCCTCCTCACTGACCTGGGGGGAGGGGAAACCTCTTGAGGGGGGAGGGGCGACCAGGAAGTCAGCATACTCTCTACTTTGCAGATAGAGAAAGGAGGTGTGTGTCCTAAAGATAGTGTAGTGGTTATGGTGAATGGCTTTGGTGCGGGCTCAGCAATTCAGCATTCCCACTCGCATTTTCCTCAGGGAATGCATTTTCTAGTTAGTGGGAATGCTTTAATAAGCATTCCCAGTATTGATATTAGTTTTTTATTATTCTTCTTCTTAATTTTAATTTTAATTTTAATTTTAATTTTATTCCGTACGTTTTTTGGCTCTGCGTAACTTCTGCATACTTTCAGCTATTGAGACCATTTAACTTTTAAAATGTTCGTCTCATTCAGCTAACGATGGGACTTCTTCAAGTTTTTTTGTACTATTTATACTTTTTAAAATATTAAGCTTTTAGACACTTTTTTTTAACATTGAAGTCAATGAGAACATCCTTTTTCCTGCTTCAAAACACAAGTTCTGCCAAAAGTTTCAGCTCCTTCATACTTTCACTTACAGACACCAAACAAACTTTAAAGCGGTCACAAAATATTCAGCTATCCAAACATGACTTTTTAGATTGATATCTTATACGGTTTTTGTGAAAACGCAATTTACGTTTAGTGATTTTTTTATCGGTTATAATGTAATCCTATGGAGCAGGTTTAGAGTGTGTCATGTGACCTTTAGAGTGGAGATCTTTGAAAACAAAAATTATCTTTAAAAAAAGGGCGAACAAATTGCTCTCACGCCCACAAGATCTACTTGTCATACACAATTTATATATCAAAACGTAGGTATGCTTGTCTGGTTTCAGGCAATGTGATCAGTTTTGCGATAGGCATTTGACTTTTAGTTCCAGGAGCTTCTAAAGGACAAGTGCCTCAAACGCCCTCCCATTGACCGTCATGTTAAAAAGTCTAAAAAAAATTCCTGCAAACACACAAAGACGCTCTTTTCTAAATCGCTGGCATGGCCACAATTTTAAGTTTATCAACATCAATTTCATATCGATGCGTTCACAAGGGCCGTGTCTTTCAAACGGTGAAGTCGCTGTATCGATCGCATGTACGGTTGTGGATTTATTACGTTTTGTTTGGAGGCGTAATTAATGTATTGGTCTGTGAATTAAAAGGCGTTTGTAATGGAATTTCTTTCCATAAATAGCTTTCTACCTCAGTGCAATATTCCTCCTCACTGACCTGGGGGGAGGGGAAACCTCTTGAGGGGGGAGGGGCGACCAGGAAGTCAGGATACTCTCTACTTTGCAGATAGAGAAAGGAGCTGTGTGTCCTAAAGATAGTGTAGTGGTTATGGTGAATGGCTTTGGTGCGGGCTCAGCAATTCAGCATTCCCACTCGCATTTTCCTCAGGGAATGCATTTTCTAGTTCTTCTTCTTAATTTTAATTTTATTCCGTACGTTTTTTTGGCTCTGCGTAACTTCTGCATACTTTCAGCTATTGAGACCATTTAACTTTTAAAATGTTCGTCTCATTCAGCTAACGATGGGACTTTTTCAAGTTTTTTTGTACTATTTATATTTTTTAAAATATTAAGCTTTTAGACACTTTTTTTAACATTGAAGTCAATGAGAACATCCTTTTTCCTGCTTCAAAACACACGTTCTGCCAAAAGTTTCAGCTCCTTCATACTTTCACTTACAGACACCAAACAAACTTTAAAGCGGTCACAAAATATTCAGCTATCCAAACATGACTTTTCAGATTGATATCTTTTACGGTTTTTGTGAAAACGCAATATACGTTTAGCGATTTTTTCAGAAAATGGAATCGGTTATAATGTAACCCTATGGAAGGGATTTAGAGTGTGTCATGTGACCTTTACAGTGGAGATCTTTGAAAATAAAAATTATCTTTAAAAAAAGGGCGAACAAATTGCTCTCACGCCCACAAGATCTACTTGTCATACACAATTTATATATCAAAACGTAGGTATGCTTGTCTGGTTTCAGGCAATGTGATCAGTTTTGTGATACGTATTTTAGTTTTAGTTCCAGGAGCTTCTAAAGGACAAGAGCGACAAAACCACTCTCATTGACCGTCATGTTAAAAATTTTAAAAATTTTCCTGCAAAACACACAAAGATGCTCTTTTCTAAATCGCTGGCATGGCCACAATTTTAAGTTTATCAACATAAATTTCATATCGATGCGTTCACAAGGGCCGTGTCTTTCAAACGGTGAAGTCGCTGTATCGATCGCATGTACGGTTGTGGATTTATTACGTTTTGTTTGAAGGCGTAATTCATGTATTGGTCTGTGAATTAAAAGGCGTTTGTAATGGAATTTCTTTCCATAAATAGCTTTCTACCTCAGTGCAATATTCCTCCTCACTGACCTGGGGGGAGGGGAAACCTCTTGAGGGGGGAGGGGCGACCAGGAAGTCAGGATACTCTCTACTTTGCAGATAGAGAAAGGAGCTGTGTGTCCTAAAGATAGTGTAGTGGTTATGGTGAATGGCTTTGGTGCGGGCTCAGCAATTCAGCATTCCCACTCGCATTTTCCTCAGGGAATGCATTTTCTAGTTAGTGGGAATGCTTTAATAAGCATTCCCAGTATTGATATTCGTTTTTTATTATTCTTCTTCTTAATTTTAATTTTAATTTTATTATTCCGTACGTTTTTTGGCTCTGCGTAACTTCTGCATACTTTCAGCTATTGAGACCATTCAACTTTTAAAATGTTCGTCTCGTTCAGCTAACGATGGGACTTCTTCAAGTTTTTTTGTACTATTTATACTTTTTAAAATATTAAGCTTTTAGACACTTTTTTTTAACATTGAAGTCAATGAGAACATCCTTTTTCCTGCTTCAAAACACACGTTCTGCCAAAAGTTTCAGCTCCTTCATACTTTCACTTACAGACACCAAACAAACTTTAAAGCGGTCACAAAATATTCAGCTATCCAAACATGACTTTTTAGATTGATATCTTTTACGGTTTTTGTGAAAACGCAATTTACGTTTAGCGATTTTTTCAGAAAATGGAATCGGTTATAATGTAACCCTATGGAAGGGATTTAGAGTGTGTCATGTGACCTTTACAGTGGAGATCTTTGAAAACAAAAATTATCTTTAAAAAAAGGGCGAACAAATTGCTCTCACGCCCACAAGATCTACTTGTCATACACAATTTATATATCAAAACGTAGGTATGCTTGTCTGGTTTCAGGCAATGTGATCAGTTTTGTGATACGTATTTTAGTTTTAGTTCCAGGAGCTTCTAAAGGACAAGAGCGACAAAACCACTCTCATTGACCGTCATGTTAAAAATTTTAAAAATGTTCCTGCAAAACACACAACGACGCTCTTTTCTAAATCGCTGGCATGGCCACAATTTTAAGTTTATCAACATAAATTTCATATCGATGTGTTCACAAGGGCCGTGTCTTTCAAACGGTGAAGTCGCTGTATCGATCGCATGTACGGTTGTGGATTTATTACGTTTTGTTTGAAGGCGTAATTCATGTATTGGTCTGTGAATTAAAAGGCGTTTGTAATGGAATTTCTTTCCATAAATAGCTTTCTACCTCAGTGCAATATTCCTCCTCACTGACCTGGGGGGAGGGGAAACCTCTTGAGGGGGGAGGGGCGACCAGGAAGTCAGCATACTCTCTACTTTGCAGATAGAGAAAGGAGCTGTGTGTCCTAAAGATAGTGTAGTGGTTATGGTGAATGGCTTTGGTGCGGGCTCAGCTATTCAGCATTCCCACTCGCATTTTCCTCAGGAAATGCATTTTCTAGTTCTTAATTTTAATTTTAATTTTATTATTCCGTACGTTTTTTGGCTCTGCGTAACTTCTGCATACTTTCAGCTATTGAGACCATTCAACTTTTAAAATGTTCATCTCGTTCAGCTAACGATGGGACTTCTTCAAGTTTTTTTGTACTATTTATACTTTTTAAAATATTAAGCTTTTAGACACTTTTTTTTAACATTGAAGTCAATGAGAACATCCTTTTTCCTGCTTCAAAACACACGTTCTGCCAAAAGTTTCAGCTCCTTCATACTTTCACTTACAGACACCAAACAAACTTTAAAGCGGTCACAAAATATTCAGCTATCCAAACATGACTTTTTAGATTGATATCTTATACGGTTTTTGTGAAAACGCAATTTACGTTTAGTGATTTTTTTATCGGTTATAATGTAATCCTATGGAGCAGGTTTAGAGTGTGTCATGTGACCTTTAGAGTGGAGATCTTTGAAAACAAAAATTATCTTTAAAAAAAGGGCGAACAAATTACTCTCACGCCCACAAGATCTACTTGTCATACACAATTTATATATCAAAACGTAGGTATGCTTGTCTGGTTTCAGGCAATGTGATCAGTTTTGCGATAGGCATTTGACTTTTAGTTCCAGGAGCTTCTAAAGGACAAGTGCCTCAAACGCCCTCCCATTGACCGTCATGTTAAAAAGTCTAAAAAAAATCCTGCAAACACACAAAGACGCTCTTTTCTAAATCGCTGGCATGGCCACAATTTTAAGTTTATCAACATAAATTTCATATCGATGCGTTCACAAGGGCCGTGTCTTTCAAACGGTGAAGTCGCTGTATCGATCGCATGTACGGTTGTGGATTTATTACGTTTTGTTTGGAGGCGTAATTAATGTATTGGTCTGTGAATTAAAAGGCGTTTGTAATGGAATTTCTTTCCATAAATAGCTTTCTTTACCTCAGTGCAATATTCCTCCTCACTGACCTGGGGGGAGAGGAAACCTCCTGAGGGGGGAGGGGCGACCAGGAAGTCAGCATACTCTCTACTTTGCAGATAGATTAACGAGCTGTGTGTCCTAAAGGTAGTGTAGTGGTTATGGTGAATGGCTTTGGTGCGGGCTCAGCAATTCAGCATTCCCACTCGCATTTTCCTCAGGGAATGCATTTTCTAGTTAGTGGGAATGCTTTAATAAGCATTCCCAGTATTGATATTCGTTTTTTATTAGTGGGAATGCTTTAATAAGCATTCCCAGTATTGATATTCGTTTTTTATTATTCTTCTTCTTAATTTTAATTTTAATTTTATTATTCCGTACGTTTTTTGGCTCTGCGTAACTTCTGCATACTTTGAGCTATTGAGACCATTCAACTATTAAAATGTTCGTCTCGTTCAGCTAACGATGGGACTTCTTCAAGTTTTTTTGTACTATTTATACTTTTTAAAATATTAAGCTTTTAGACACTTTTTTTTAACATTGAAGTCAATGAGAACATGCTTTTTACCGCTTCAAAACACACGTTCTGCCAAAAGTTTCAGCTCCTTCATACTTTCACTTACAGACACCAAACAAACTTTAAAGCGGTCACAAAATATTCAGCTATCCAAACATGACTTTTTAGATTGATATCTTTTACGGTTTTTGTGAAAACGCAATTTACGTTTAGTGATATTTTATCAGTTATAATGTAATCCTATGGAGCAGGTTTAGAGTGTGTCATGTGACCTTTAGAGTGCAGATCATCCACAAAAAATATTATCTTTAAAAAAAGGGGGAACAAATTGCTCTCACGCCCACAAGATCTACTTGTCATACACAATTTATATATCAAAACGTAGGTATGCTTGTCTGGTTTCAGGCAATGTGATCAGTTTTGTGATACGTATTTTAGTTTTAGTTCCAGGAGCTTCTAAAGGACAAGAGTCATGTTAAAAAGTCTAAAAAATGTTTCTGCAAAACACACAAAGACGCTCTTTTCTAAATCGCTGACATGGCCACATTTTTAAGTTTATCAACATAAATTTCATATCGATGCGTTCACAAGGGCCGTGTCTTTCAAACGGTGAAGTCGCTGTATCGATCGCATGTACGGTTGTGGATTTATTACGTTTTGTTTGAAGGCTTCGATAACTGATTTTGTGTGTGGATGAAAGCGTTTCTAATGGTATTTTGATTCCCTAAATAGCTTTCTTTACCTCAGTGCAGTCCTCCTCCCCCACCTCATGTGGAGAAAGCCTCTTGAGGGGGGAGGGGCGACCAGTCAAGTCAGGACACTCTCTATATTGCAGATAGAGAAAGGAGCTGTGTGATATTAGGCTTTATAAGTACTGAAGGAACACTGCTTGTATGTCCTAAATATACTGTAGTGGTTATGGTGAATGGCTTTTGTGCGGGCTCAGCAATTCAGCTATTCAGCATTCCCACTCGCATTTTCCTCAGGAAATGCATTGTCTAGTTTCATTCCTTTTTTAGACCCAGTGAAATCATAACTGTGCTTCTCTTGGCAGGAAGATCGGGGCTGGTGTTGCGCCTGGTTACTTTAGGTACCGGTGCTATTTAAATTTAGAGGGAGATCAGAGTGTAGTTAAACTCTGATCCAAATTGTTATGTTCAAAACAGGGTCTCTGTCTCAGCTTGGCTGTGCTGTGGGCTCATTCTGTTGTGCTGGGGTGTTCTTCCAACTCCGGTGCAGTAGGTGGCAGCAGTGGAGTCAAGGTTTGGGTGCTCTTCCCCAGCAGCCAATCAGGAGAGTTTAGCCTCGCTGTGCATGCTGGGGGAGGGTATTTATGGGGAAGATGCCATTAGGCTGGGTTGTCGTCTTGTTTTCCATGTGTGGCACCCCCCTTTAGGATGGCCACATCACGGCGCCCTGGCATTATGGCCTACCTGGCCGGGGTGCTGTGGTGTTCTTCCAACCCCAGTGCAGTAGGTGGCAGCAGTGGAGTCAAGGTTTGGGTGCTCTTCCCCAGCAGTCAATCAGGAGGGTTTAGCCTCGCTGTGCATGCTGGGGGAGGGAATTTATGTGGCAGACGCCATTAGTCTGGGTTGTCATCTTCTTCACCATTTGTGTGGCACCCACCTTTAGGGTGGCCACATCACGGCGCCCTGGCGTTATAGCCTGCCGGGGCGTGCGTGTCACACAGTGTTCCTGGTTCCGGGGCCATGTTGGCCCGGAGCATTTGAGCAGCGACGGGGACCCAGTGAGCGACTGGGTTCCCACCTTTGAGGATCCCAAGCAGTAGTGCTGTTCGGTGGGGAGTCTGTCTGAGGAGCGCTATTAAGAGGCTGGCGGTCCAATAGGATCTCGACAAACCACCGGGGATCAAGGTAGCCGGACACTGAAGGATTGATCACCTGTCAGTTGGTACCTGGGCGGCGTAAAGAAGGAGATCCAGGCATAATTCATCTAAGGAGGATTGCCTCCATAACTACAACCAGAGAGGGCCTGTGGCAGAGGTGTCTCCCTGGCAGTTCATGCTAAGGAGGGTCGGTGGCAGAGACTTTTCCTCAAGTTCAAGTTCATTCAGGAGGGTCTGTGGCAGAGACTTTTCCTCGAGTTCAAGTTCACTCAGGAGGGTCTGTGGCAGAGACTTTATCCTACCAAGGTTCGAGTGATACTCCAGCTGCCAGATCAGTGAGAGAGGCCTGTCCGGGTACACTAAACCCACTCAGGCAGAAGTGGTGCGGAAAGTGTTACACTTGGGAGCAGGACTGTTCCAAATACTACTTTCTTCTTCTTCTTGCAAACCCTATTCATTTCATCACCAGTTCATTGTTTTTACCCGGCTGGGTAATAAAGAGCACAGCAAAGACACTTGTTGCGGACATTCTTTTACTATTGCTATATGCACAATTCACCTCTAGGAACTCGGGAGAGCCATGAGGTAATCGTGCCACCCAAAACAACCAGCAGCTCCTCCGTGGGTAGTGCTACACTGGTGAGAGGGGCTAGCAGGTCACTGTATATAACTTCCTGAAAACTTAAAAGCACCCTTTACTCTCAATGGCACTCAGTCCTGATGTAAGCCATTGGCTGGGTCGTGGGTGGGGTTATCACAATAGAGATAGAGGCAAAACAATCTGTACCAAGGAAGATTAATTAAAGTGGATGTAAACCCTCTCATATATACAGTTAAGTGAACAGCTTCAGATGATACACAGAGATTAAACCAATCCTCCTACATAAGTTTTACCTGTTTATCTGCAATATTCTCTTCCCTAGACTCCTTCAAAAGAACAGATAATGTTAAAAATCTTTCTTCATCTGTGAGGACCACCGAGGAGGGGGCGAGGAGGCTGCAGTAACAGTGTACGAGAGCTGATTGAAGAAAAGGAACACACCCCCCTCCACACAGCAGAAGAACAGTGTTGTAAATAGACAAGCTGCGTGCTGAGCTCTCCCCCTACCTCATAGACACTATGAACCACCAGAGAGAAACGACACTTAGAGCTTTGGAGAGAGATAAATAAACACTACATATATGTAATAAGGCCAGTATGCTGGCCTGAATTTATGGGAGGAGCCCGGGGGTATTTAACCAGCCCACTCACCTGTGGTCATTGTTGGTTTCCTGTGAGCGATACCCACCCTCCCATCCCCTTTTTAGGGCATTTCTCAAATTCATTTCTCTCCACAAAATATTCATCTCTAATCTTGGGTATGCCCCCTTATCTTGGCATACCGTCCATCAGATCAGGGCACACTTCAGGTCTATTTCATGTGGTAAGTCTTATGTTAAGTCTATCTATCTTGTTCATATCCGTATCGGACATAGGGCTTTGACCATAAATGTGCTTCGCTCAGATTTCATGACTAAGGATTACAACCACTGTAACTACTTCCCACCCACGTCATTGTAAAATGACAGAGGGGCGGGAGCCCTATGGTTCTGGGTGGATGTCACGTGTTGTCATCTCAAGAAAGCACCTTGCACGACCGCTCCGGCGTGATCTGTTACCTGCTGTGTCCATAGCGGATGACTGATCAGTGTACTGGCCAGCTGCCACTACCATGTGATCTCTGTGACCAATCACAGCAGATCATATGTTAGTTGTAAACAATGAATGGCTTCCTTTCATGCCATTCATTGTATACTCAATGGGCCAATTACAGTCAATTTGTATCATGTGATTAGCTGTGGCCAATCACAGCTAATCACAACAATACATACAGCTACAATACAATACAGCTAAATACTGTCACCCAGTAAAACATATAGTAAGAAATTCACTTCTATAAGCAATCAAAAATCATGATCAGCTCTCCAGAGTGGTACAGTGTTATTATGGTAACACTGTATAGCTCTATTCACAGTATGTAAAAAATAAATAAAAAATAAATAAATAAATAAATATTGAAAAAATGTATTATTATTTATTTATTTTTGTTTATGTACTGTCACCAGCCAGTGTCCCTGGTCACCGCCACAACAGTTATATGATGACGCTATACTGTACTGGTGGCAGTATGTAAAAAAATCTTTAAAAAAAATCGTATTTTTCTAAAAAGTTGCAACTTCAAAAAAACGTGCCATGTCTCTTGCTAAATACCTTAGACTGTCTTCTTTCCAAAAGGGTAATTTGGGAGGTATTTGTACTGTCCTGGCTCTTTTCACTCTCAATAAATAAGATAGGCTGTAAGTACATCAGGATTGATTGATTTATATATATATATATATATATATATATATATATATATATATATATATAAAAATAAATAGCAAAAAGAAAACAGTGGTGATTAACTACCACCAAAAGAAAGCTCTATTTGTGCAAAAAAAAAAAATCATATGGGTACAGTGTTGCATTGGCCTCGACAGGAAGGGGGTAAAAGTGAACTGTATTGAAGTGGTTAAAGTGACTTGTGAAGAAAAATAGACAGATATTAAAAGACAGTGCTATCACCCCAACATAAAGTGCTGAATAGGTGTCTTAAAAACACATCACAAATCATATGATAAATCACAAAAAAATTTAATATATATATACAGTGCCTTGCGAAAGTATTCGGCCCCCTTGAACTTTGCGACCTTTTGCCACATTTCAGGCTTCAAACATAAAGATATAAAACTGTAATTTTTTTTGAAGAATCAACAACAAGTCGGACAAAATCATGAAGTAGAACGAAATGTATTGGATATTTCAATTTTTTTTAACAAATAAAAAACTGAAAAATTGGACGTGCAAAATTTGTCAGACAAACCTGATTTCCTTTTATGAAGAGGTAAGTTAAACCCTGGACAGAGGCGTGGCTGTGGACGTGGTATACTTGGATTTTGCAAAAGCATTCGATACAGTTCCGCACACACGGCTCATGTGTAAGGTAAGGTCTACAGGATTGGATATATCAGTTTGTAAATGGATAGAAAACTGGCTGAAAGACAGAATTCAGAGAGTCGTGGTTAATGATTCTTACTCTGAATGGTCCAATGTTATCAGTGGTGTACCCCAAGGTTCAGTGCTGGGACCCTTACTTTTCAATATATTTATAAATGATATTGGGTCTGAGATCAAAAGTAACATTTCTGTCTTTGCAGATGACACCAAGCTATGCAGTGGAATAACGTCCTTGCAGGATGTCGCCAATTTACAAGCCGACCTCCATGCTCTGTCTAATTGGGCGACTGAGTGGCAGATGAGGTTTAATGTAGATAAATGTAAAGTTATGCACTTGGGGGCTAAGAATATGCATGCATCATACATACTAGGGGGAGTACAACTGGGGGGATCTGTAGTGGAGAAGGATCTGGGGGTTTTAGTTGATCATAAGCTCAATAATGGCATGCAATGCCAATCTGCGGTTTCCAAAGCGAGCAAAGTCCTTTCTTGTATTAAGAGAGGTATGGACTCCAGAGACAGAGATATCGTTTTACCCCTGTACAAATCATTAGTAAGACCTTATCTGGAATATGCAGTTCAGTTTTGGGCACCAGTTCTCAAGAAGGATATCGGGGAGCTGGAGAAAGTGCAGAGAAGGGCAACCAAACTGATAAGAGGCATGGAGGAGCTCAGCTATGAGGAAAGATTAGAGGAACTGAATGTTATCTCTCTTGAGAATAGTAGAATTAGGGGGGATATGATCAACATGTACAAATATATAAGAGTTTCATACAGTGAACTTGGTGTTGAGTTATTCTTTTTTTTTTTTTTATATATATATATATATATTTTTTTTTTTCTCCAAAAAACAAAAGGCAAGAAAGCGATACAGGAAACATAAGAAGAGGACTAGGCACAGTCCTATACATCAACATATATATGGATAATACATTTCTTCTCTCTCTTCATCTCTATTTACTATTCATAGATTACTACCGAAGGACATTATAATATCGGTATCACTGACAATTTACAACCCATCCCCCAAAGAGAGATGTAGTAAACCAAATACTGACTATTTTTAACTAAATTTCAAACTACCCCAGGTATTTCATCTCTGTCCTAAGTATCCATATATTCTCTATATATAATAGACTAATTCCCTTGTTATCCCCGTCACACATCATTCCTCATTTTATCCCCTCATTCCCTCCCCCCTTATCCCTACCTCTAGACCCCCATCTCCTACTTTTCTCCTCCTCCGGCCGTGTATACCTACGGACTGGAGAAAGGGAGAAAAAAAAAGAGAGAAAAAAAACACACAAGAGAAAAAAAAAAAAAGTTATTCATTTTACGGTCAACACTGAGGACAAGGGGGCACTCTTTACGTCTAGAGGAAAAGAGATTTCATCTCCAAATATTGAAAGGTTTCTTCACAGTAAGAGCTGTGAAAATGTGGAACAGACTCCCTCTAGAGGTGGTTCTGGCCAGCTCAGTTGATTGCTTTAAGAAAGACATGGATTCTTTCCTAAATGTACAGAATATAACTGAGTACTAAGATTTGTAGGTAAAGTTGATCCAGGGCAAATCCGATTTCCTCCCAGCGGATCAGGAAGGAATTTTTTTTCCCCCTGCTGTAGCAAATTCTATTTCACACTTTCACAGCTCTTACTGTGAAGAAACCTTTCTGTATTTGGACATTAAATCTCTTTTCCTCCAGATGTAAAGAGTGCCCCCTTGTCCTCTGTGATGGTCAGCCGCAGTAAGACATTTGAATGATGTAAATATTTCAAAGCTGTATGTCCGTCACTGATGATCCCAGCCCGTGGTGGTTCCCAGCCCACAGCAGTCATTCCTGCAAACATTCAGCGCGTGGAATGCCTGATCCCGCCTAATTAATGTAATTAACACATAACCTGTTGTGAAATTGCACACAACAGAGACAAACCTTTCTCCAAGAATGGTGAACATAATTATTCACAAACATTTGCATTTTCAAAAAGTTAGCGCATGCTGGATATCTAAACAGATTTCCACTTTTGACCGGCAAAGAAGAGTTGACAGAGAAGGCCAGGATTTGTTGGATCACATCCTTACATGTGATTAAACCTGGACACATAATTTCACTCCGGAATCAAAACAAGCATCAAAGCAGTGGAAGCATGTGGACTCACCACCATCAAAAAAAATTGAACGATTGTGTGTGCAGGTAAGTCGATGACAAGTGTTTTCTGGGAGAAAACACTTATTTATGTGGATTTTCTACCCCATGATGCCACTATGAACAGTGAATATTACTGTTGTGTTGTGATTGATGTACATACGAGTCTGCAGGAAAAAACAACCTGGTTTGATCACTATGGTTGTTTTGTTTCTCAGGGACAATGCACAAGCTCATACTGCTCACCGCACTATGCACACATTATAGCAACTTGGCTGGGAGGTATTGCCACATCTCCCTTAGGCTACATTCAGACGAGGCGGACTCCATCTCTCCGCTGATTTCCGCTGAGCTGGCGGATGACAGGTCCCTCTCTGCTCACTAAGCGGGGAGGGGCTTGTCGAGCGCTGCTGTCTCCTATGGAGAGATGTGATGAAAACAGACAGCATGTCCGTTTTCATCAGATCTCACCTGATGATCTGATCTGCCATGGACGGATGGCGACGTATCGCCATACCTCTGATTTTAGAGGATAGGGTCGGATGTCAGCGGACATGTCTCCGCTGACATCCGACGCTCCATTGCATGGGGTGGCAATTCAGGTCCGCCGACAAAACCGACAGGCGGACCTGAACGGTCCGACCGTGTGAAAGGGTCTTTACAGTCCGGACCAAGCTACAAGTGATTTCCACCTGCTTGGACTCCTAAAAGAGTTCCTCGGAGGTCAGAATTTCAGCACCGATGACAAAGTAAAGCAGGCTGCCCACACTTAAATGACTCAGATCATCAAACAAATTTTATTTATACACAAAGATAACCAGAGTAAATACAAAATACCATTTTTAACCACTTCCAGACCTTAGGTGTTTTTCAGATTTGGTGTTTGCAAGACTAAAACTGTTTTTTCTGCTAGAAAATTACTTAAAACCTCCAAACATTATATATATATTTTTTCTAACACCCTAGAGAATAAAATAGTGGTCTTTGCAATACTTTTTGTCACACCGTATTTGCGCAGCGGTCTTACAAGCGCACTTTTTTTGGAAAAAAATCACTTTTTTTAATTAAAAAATAAGACAACAATAAATTTGGCCCAATTTTTTTATATATTGTGAAAGATAATGTTACGCCAAGTAAAATGATACCCAACATGTCACGCTTAAAAATTGCGCCCGCTCGTGGCATGGCGTCAAACTTTTACACTTAAAAATCTCTATAGGTTGCATTTTTTGAGCAACAGAGTAAGTCTAGAGCTAGAATTATTGCTCTCGCTCTAACGATCGCGGCGATATCTCACTTGTGTGATTTGAACACCGTTTTCATATGCGGGCGCTACTCGCGTATGCGTTCGCTTCTGCGCGTGAGCTCGTTGGGACGGGGCGCTTTAAAAAAACATTTTGTTTGTTTTCTTATTTATTTGTATTTATTTTATTAATTTTTACACTGAAAAAAAAAAAATTTGATCACTTTTATTCCTATTACAAGGAATGTAAACATCCCTTGTAATAGAAAAAAGCATGACAGGTCCTCTTAAATATGAGATCTGGGGTCAAAAAGACCTCAGATCTCATAATTAGACTAAAATGAAAGAAAAAAAAATTGAAACTGTAATTTTTTCAAATGACAAAAAAAAAAATGTTTCTTTAAGACGCTGTGCGGGACTGACGTTTTGACGTCACTTCTGCCCAGCAGAGCTATGGGGACAGGTGAAGGAGATTTTTCCTTCACTCTCAACCCCAGTGAACAGCCGAACGGACCCGATCGCCTCCGCCGCTACCGACGGCTACGGTAAGCGGCGGAGGGAGAGCGGCGGGGGGGGCCCTCTCCCGCCACCAATAACGGCGATCTCGCGGCGAATCCGCCATGAAGACCGCCGTTATCGTGTACAGGACCGTTGGCACTAAAGATGGATACCCCGGTTGTGGCAGCAGCTGCTGCCGTTACCGAGATATCCATCTTTAAAATGCCGACGTATATGTACATGAGCGGGTCTGGAAGTGGTTAAATGATGGTTTTATTTATTGAAGTGGGGGTTCACCTGAAATTTTTTTTTTTAAAGTCAGCAGCTACAAATACAGCAGCTGTTGACTTTTAAAAAACTAACACTTACCTGTCCAAGTCGCCAGCGACGTCGGAAGCCGAGCCATAGCTCGGCTCTCGGCTTCCCCCGTCGCCATCCTCTGTAAGGGAATCGGGAAGTGAAGCGCTGCGGCTTCACTGCCCGGTTCCCTACTGCGCATATGTGAGTCGCACTATGCAGTTCCCAATGGTTCCCGTTGTGTTCTGGGAGCCGAGTGTTTCCCAGAACAGAACGGGGGAGTGATGCGGAGGGGCCGGACTCCCGCGGGAGTCTATACCCAGAAGTGGTACAAATACCTGTTTTATACAGGTATTTGCACCCCCCTCCCCCTGAATGTTGTCAAATGTGACACCGGAGGGGGGGAGGGTTCCGTAAAGCGTAGGTTCACTTTTGGGTGAACCTCCGCTTTGAGGCAAAAAAGCTGTCCAAACCTGTCTGGCTTTTATGTGAAAAAGTAATTGCCCCCTAAACCTAATAACTGGTTGTGCCAACCTTGGCGGCAACAACTGCAATCAAGCATTTGTGATAACTGGCAATGATTCTTTACCATTGCTGTGGAGCAATTTTGGCCCACTCTTCATTGCAGAATTGTTTTAATTCAGCCACATTGGAGGGTTTTCCAACATGAACGGCCTGTGTAAGGTCAGCATCTTTATTGGACAAAAAACGTTGGTTAATCACAGTTCATTCATGATTCAGCATGGGAGGGGGCAATTACTTTTCACAGCACGGTGTATGTGTATATATAGAGAGATACAAAGAAATATTGCATCTTCCTGATCATTTACAGATCAAAAGGATGAACTTTGGTCTGCAAATGAGGTCAGTTTAACCACCTAAAGACTAAAGACTAATAGCTGGGTTCAGGTACACGTGCCTAACGTTAGGCAGGCGTAGCGTATCTCATATACGCTATGCCGCCGTAAGTTAGAGAGGCAAGTGCTGTATTCACAAAGCACTTGCGTCCTAAGTTACGGCGACGTAGCGTAAATGTGCCGGCGTAAGCGCGCCTAATTCAAATTGTGAAGAGGTGGTTGTGTTTTATGTAAATAAAGCATGACCCCACGTAAATGGCGTTTTGAACGAACGGCGCATGCGCCGTCCGTGGACGTATCCCAGTGCGCATGCTCCAAATTATGCTGCAAAGACTTATTGGTTTCGGCGTGAACGTAAATTACGCCCAGCCCTATTCACGGACAACTTACGCAAACGACGTAAAAATTTAAAAATTCGACGCAGTTCCGACGTCCATACTTAACATTGGCTGCGCCATCTTTTTGGTGGAATATCTTTAGGCCTGAAAACGCCTTACGTAGACGGCGTATCTTTACTGCGACGGGCAAGCGTACGTTCGTGAATAGGCGTATCTCGCTGATTTACGCAATTTTTTTGTATAATGAATGAATGAAAGATAATGTTACACCAATACTCGTGATCTTAATTCTAAGCAAAAAAAATTAGATTCTCATTTTATCCAGAATCGTGTTGCTCTAACAGACAGTATATATGGATGATGAGGTCATCCCTGTGTTTTCTACATCTCAAGCCATGCTAACATTACTGCAGTGCTGTGTATAGAATTAGAGCCCTGACTGGTTTAGATTCCTGTCCCTACCTCTTGCGGTGTGAGTGCTCTGCAGGGGTTATCCCATGAAGTGCACATAAACAGTTCTGGGAAATATTTTGTGTTTTCAAACAATTAATAATAAAAGTTAAAAATAAAAGCTAAGAAGTGACATGTGATTCTAACATGTTTTACCTAGGCATACAAAACAGACTAATGTGGTTATCATTACAAAAAAAAGCTTTAGGGAAGTTTGATAATGATCCAGTGGTGACATTTTCGACTTGTCAACATAATTACATTTTAAAATAATACAAAAATAAACACAAAAATGTTTTACCTCTACAGTCCGACCTTCTGGTTTTTCCACTTTTTTGTTTCAAATTATATTTACGGATGTGGCAAGAGAGTGAGTTCAATAACAGACACAAAAAAAATATGCTAATAATAATTATGATTCCTTTCTTAATGTGCATGTGTATGTCAGCGTTTTTGCAAACGTTGCACAAGTAAAATGTCTTTTCCAACACACAGCGGTGTCAGAAAGCCATGTCTTAGTGCTGTCAAACACAGGTGCATAACAGAATAGATTCTCATAACTGCCATTACCTTTCAGCTGTTAGCCACCTCCATAAAATCCCCCTTCCTTTCCTATGTACTGCAAAATTTCATACACTTGCACACATCTCAGCAGACATTCTTGAGCCTTAAAACTATGTGGGGATCTGCTTAATATCAAGTGATTATGACTTTCAGTCCTTAAGGAATCCCTGAAATCCTGACTGAAGGACTCCACCCTAGGAAGCAGTGGGGCGCAGGCAAGGAGAATCCATGTAGCAATAGCTTTCCATGTATGGGAACAGCTGCATCTGTAAACGCGTAATGTTCCACTTATCAGCTCCTGCTCAGACGCACACAGGAAGGCTCTGGCAATCTACAGGTCATTTTATTTAGACACAGAAGAAAACGTGAACTCTACACAGAATTATTTTCCCTGCAGCAGCTGTATTAACCTAATTCGCTGTGATATGTCTTTAAACGCTCCTTTTTTATTATTAAAATTTTTCTACGTGTTTAATGTTCAGATTCCTATTTCTCAAATACAAGCAAATTAAAAGTCACATGCACATCGCAAAGATCATTTACAACTTTATAAGGACTTCAGCAATGTAAAATTAAATGTTAAACGTGGCTTTCAAACAGGCAGTTACCATTGTTAGCACTATATTCAGAAAAATGTGAATGGTTTAACATAGGGGCTTATAAAGGTTTCAGGCCAGAGCATTCATTTATATTTAAAACCTAACTCTAAGAACGGTAAAAGGCCTCCCTTGCAGTGGGGCTGAGTCTGCACTGCAGGGGTTAACTGTTCATTTATGTCTAGGGTATGGTTAAAAGCACTATTACTTACCTGACCCTCCAATCGCCAGGCAAACGCCACTCCCTGCACACTGGCAGTGGACTGTCCCTTGGCATCCTCATATCCAATGCAGGGCTAAGGTCTCTGCAGTAGAATGATCATTATGTTCATGTCGAACATGAGTTCGGCTCGAACATTGCTTGTTCGCCGAATATCAAACATTATGGGGCGTTCATGGCAAATTCGAGCGGCGCGGAATGCCCCATAATGCACTGCAACATTGCTGTCTGATGATTGGCCAAGCATGCACTATGACCCGCATGCTTTGGGCAATCACAGCGCTGTCAGCAGAGAGCCATAATTGGCCAAAGGCAGGGTGCCTTTGGCCAATTATGGCACAGGGGGTTAAGTCCACGCCCCACACTATATAAGGCCGCCTTGCTGGCGTTGAGAGAGAGAGAGAGAGTAATTTAATTTAGTTTGAGCAGGCAGGCGATTCAGTTAGCTGCAGTGTATTTAGTATATATATATATATATATATATATACATCCAGGCTTTGTATATATATATATATATATATATATATATATATAATATATATATATATATATATATATATATATATATATATACACACACATACATACACTGTATCCAGTTTAGCTAGATCTCACTTCAGACCATTCCTGGTGTACTGTTTCTAATATACTTCAGGCAGGCAGGTGATTCAGCTAGCTGCAGTGCATTTAGTATATATATATATATATATATATATATATATATATATATATATATACATACATACATACATCCCGGCTTTGTATATATATATATATATATATATATATTTTTTATATATATATATATATATATATATATATATATATATATATACACACACACACTGTATCCAGTTTAGCTAGATCTCACAGCAGATCGTTCCTGGTGTACTGTTTCTAATATACTTCAGGCAGGCAGGTGATTCAGCTAGCTGCAGTGCATTTAGTATATATATATTTGCCACACCAGTGGCTACTGATCAAGGATGCATGCACTGTCCTGTCACCATTTGAGGAGGCCACAAGGATGGTGAGCAGTGACAGTGCATGCATCAGTAATACTGTCCCTCTTGTCTTCCTGTTGGAGCACACGCTGCATGGAATAATGGACAGGGCACTTGAGGCAGAACAGAGGGAGGAAGAGGAGGACTTCCTTACCTCCCAAGGCCCCCTTTATCCAGACAGTATTCCTGCGGGCCCGCCAATCACACAGGAAGGGGAGGAGGAGGAGGGTGAGGATTGTGTCAGCATGGAAGTGGAGCCTAGCTTTCAGCAGCAGTCTTCAAGGAATCGTTTTCAGTCCCCAGAAACCCATGGACTTGTACGTGGCTGGGAGGAGGTGGCTGCGGATCATGACGTCCTTAGTGACCCAGAGGGCTTCAGACCAAATGCCTCAGCAAACCTACGCTGCATGACCTCCCCGATCCTGCAAAACCTGTGAAAGGACCCTTGGATTCGTGGTATCAAGGCGAAGGATCACTACTGGCTGGCAACCCTTCTTGATCCATGTTACAAGGGTAAGGTTGCAGAACTTATCCAGCCTTCGCAGAGGGAGCAGAGGATGAAACATCTTCGGGAGGCCTTGCAGAAAGGTTTGTGCAATGCGTTTCTAGAGCCTGGGAGGTTACAATGGTCCTCCTGGACAACGTATTGCTGAGGCTTCAGTCAGTCACAGAAGGAGCGATGGAGAAGGTGGCCGTCTGACCGATGCGTTTAGACAATTGTTTTAGTCCGCAGCCCCAAGGCCTGATCAGTTCCAGCAACCATCGCCAGCATCTGATTTACATGGTGCAGGAATACCTAGGGGCAAGATCCGACTTGGAGACCTTTCCAACCGAAAATCCACTGGGTTACTGGGTCTTGAGGATGGATCACTGGCCAGAGCTTGCACAGTATGCAATTGAGCTACTGGCCTGTCCTGCATCCAGCATTCTATCTGAACTCACATTCAGTGCTGCTGGAGGCTTTGTAACCGATCACAGAGTGCGCCTGTCCACAGACTTAGTCAATCAGCTCACCTTCATAAAAATGAATCAGTCTTGGATCACCAGCTACCAAGCACCTGATGCTGATGTAACCGAAGAATTTTACTATGAATGTGAGATCCCTTGAAGACTGCCTATGCTGATGCTAAGTGACTGTCCTGTTATGCTGAGTGACTATCCTATTCCTCCTCAATGTTCATGCTGATAGCTTCTAAGAACATTTTTGGTTCTGGGTACCACCACCAGCGGCTAAGGCCCAATTTTTCTGCCCCTGTTTAATAGGGGTGTGTAATTGCAATTTTTGCTGTTATATTTCGCAGCAGGACTCGTTCCTGCGCACAACTAGAGTATCTCTGAGGGGTTGCAGTGTTGTGGCACCACCACCAGTGCCTAAGGCCCAATTGTTCTGCCCCTGTTTAACAGGGGCATGTAATTACAATTTTTGATCTAATATTTCTCAGCAGGGCCTGTTCCTGCGCTCAACAAGAGTATCTGTGAGGCTTTACAGTGTTCTGCCACCACCACCACCGCCTGCTAAGACCCAATTTGTCTGCCCTTGTTTAACAGTGGCACGTAATTACAATTTTTGATCGCATATTTCTCAGCAGGGCCCGTTCCTGCGCTCAACAAGAGTATCTGTGAGGTTTTACAGTATTGTGCCACCACCACCACTGCCTAAGGCCCAATTTTCTGCAGAGTATATAGGGCAGGCCGTAAAGTATATATTATTATTATTATTTAGGTACTTATATAGCGCCGTCAAGTGAGCTTTGTCATAGACATCTATGGAGTCTTTAAAGACGCTTTGAAGCACCAGTAAAGCGACATGGGGTATCATTTTTGAAGCCGAAACAAAGCAAGCGCAAGGTGTAAACAGGACTGTATGCTAACCATTGTATTTAGTGACAGGGGCTTTGATTGGCATTCAGAGATTCTTCATCTATTGTAACAGTGTCAGATAACACCAACAGAATGTAGGCAGTACAGGTATGCTATGAACACTGTTCATCTGTTCCATCCTACTGACTGTAAGTTATGTCTCTTGTGCTGATTTTCAAATTTTATTTTGGCCCAGTTAGGCTTTAGTGCTATGGCTTTATTTGAGCCTGTGACAGCTCCTTAGTTCTATTAACCCCAGCTGCACTGAAAGAATATGGCAGCAGAGGTGGGGAGGGCATGGGTGGAGGATGATTTCACCTAAGAGAAGAGGCATCAGCACAAGGGACACATCCTACTGACTGTAAGTTATGTCTCTTGTGCTGATTTTTCTGTTTTTATGGGGTGCCATAGCAAATCTCCCCACCCCACAAACAACCAGACTTGTGTGGGTGGGGGCATTTTCTATGGTATTAGTCACACCCTTAAATAACAGTGTAAAGAAATATTTTTTTATTAAAGTAGCGCTAATGCCTAACTGCGGGCAAAATTAAATAAAATAAATAAGCACAAAAGACATAACTTACAGTCAGTAGCATGTGTCCCTTATGCTGATGCCTCTTCTCATAGGTGAAATTGTCCTCCGTCCCTGCCCTCCCCACCTCTGCCGCCATATTCTTCCAGTGCAGCTGGGGTTAATAGAACTAAGGAGCTGCCACAGGCTCACTTCAAGTGAGCCCATCTGTGCCCACTCTTTCCACCAGCTCCTCCATTCATAGAAGCCATACTACGACTGGTTCTACAAAGTATTGACTCAGGGAGGCTGAATACAAATGTACACCACACTTTTCACATACTTATAAAAAAAATTAAAAACCATTTATCATTTTCCTTCCACTTCACAATTATGTGCCACTTCGTGTTGGTCTATCACATAACAGCCCAATAAACGTCATTTCAGTTTTTTGGTTGTAACATGACAAAATGTGGAAAATTTCAAGAGGTGTGAATACTTTTTCAAGGCACTGTAGATTAAAGATACCTCCCTCTAAATCCACATGTTTGAAAGAGACCGCAGCTTTTTCCCCTTTTAATCTACTGTATGTTCTCATCTTTTCAGCAAAAGACAACTAAAGAGTAGGGTTGAGCGAACCCGAACTGTAAAGTTCGGGTTCGGTACGGACTTTGGGTTTTTTGGGGTTCGGAGTTCGGGTATGTTTTGGCGCGCTGCACGGCAGCCAATCGCCATTCGTGTTACTACTGTGACTGGGAACTGATCACAGCCATGCCTACTTATGGCATGGCTGTGATTGGCCAGTGCAGCATGTGACCCATCATGTGACGTGCCTCTATATTAGATAGAGGCACACAGCACAGATCGTCACTCTGCTTCACTCTAGATAGGGAAAGGCTGCTGGAATCTGCTGCTTAGGGAAAGTCTTAGGTGTATCTGGCTCGTTTTCACTGTATTTCACTTATGTGAGGGAAAGGTTGCTGAATCTGCTCAGGGAAAGTGTTAGGTCTATGCTGTTATACTGCTCCAGAAATATCAAGAATCACACTTTATTTCTTTGATATCTGAATCAACTTATGGCATCTGGCTCGTTGTCACTGCTTTACTTATGTGAGGGAAAGGTTGCTGAATCATAGGGACAGTTTTAGGTGTATGTTGCTCCAGAAATATCAACAAGCACTCTATTCCTGTGACATCTGCTGTGCTTCATATAAATTAGGAATTTTGTTCAACTATAGGGGCAGTTTGCAATCTATAGGTGACTCTGAATATTTCAACAGCAGTACACCTGCCACACCACCTGTGCACCTGTGATATACTGTGTTTCTGTCAAGTACATAGTCAGGGAGAGTTTGCTGAAATATTTTTTCTATGGTGGCAGTCAGCACTCTATAGGTGACTGAGTATTTCAACAGCACTACACCTGCCACACCACCTGTGCACCTGTGATATACTGTGTTTCTGTCAAGTACATAGTCAGGGAGAGTTTTCTGAAATATTTTGTGCCCATTGCCTTGAATTTTGCATTTACTACTGTATTACAAAACCAATTGATGTCATATTAGTTGCATATGGTTCTTCTGTTCAAATTTTTTATTGAAAATCAAAGCACAGAGTACAATAATAGTCATTCGTACAGTATCACATGAAAGAGTACATAATGGTACATATACAAAGAGGCAAATATTGTCCCGGAACAGAATTATAACATAACGTACATTTTTACATACACGGGGACATGGGTTGTCAATTACAACACAGAAAAATGAAAAGGACCTTTGAGTTATAAAGAGGAAGTATAAAAATAGATCCCTACCAGGAGAAGGGGAGGGAGAAGGGGAAGGGGAAGACAATGGGGAAGGTCCTATACCATCGGGGATATATCGTTCGAGGGGGTACTCTGCAGGTTGACCAGGGGTACAACGTTGTATATAATTAGGCAAGGGCTAGGAGCCTTGCCCAATGATGTACATATAGAACATTTCAGGAGAAAATACAGTAGAAAAGTAAAGAAGAAGAGTAAAAAGGGAAAAGGAAGAGAGATGGGAGGGAGGGAAGGGACCAAGAAGGTCAGTATAGGATGGGGAAAGGGTCGGCCGGGTCACATGAGCCCCAAAGTGCCATAATACAGTATGGTTAGAACTGCTTCAAACTTTTAAAATGTCAGCAGGGTCATATCAAATTCCGGGGGAAGAAAATGTTCCGCCCAGGGAGTCCAGGTCTTGTCATGTTGGACCATTCGGTCAAGAATCATAGCTTCTATTTTACTATGAATCATTGCCTGGGTTACCCTGTTTTTAACTTCTGCAATGTGTATGGTTGGAGTCTTCCAAGCTCTTGCAATGGATTGTTTGGCAGCCGTGGTCAGTTGGAGTAGAAGTTTTACCTGGGCCTTAGTGTAGTCTGGTTGAATGTGGTTTAAAAGAGCTAGGGATGGGTTAGGTAATATTGTATCATTCAGAAGGGTTGAGGCCATCTGGAATATCACAGCCCAAAACCGCTGTACTATCGGACAGGACCACCAGATATGCTCGTGCGTACCCCTCCCTCCACATCCACGGAAACAGACAGCTGGGTAGGAAGGTAAAAATTTGGAAATCCTAGCAGGAACCAAATACCACCGCATCAGAACCTTATAGTTGGCTTCAAGGGCCACAATATTTTGGGAAGAGGTTTTTGTACGGTTCCATATGGCTATCCAATCCTCCTTGTCCAATGATATCTGAAGGTCTTTAGACCATTGTGCAGCGTACAGGGGAAGGTCAGTAGAGTCAGCAGTGAAATGGGCATATAGACGGGAAATGATACCAGGGGCATGAGGATCTGACTGACAGATGTTTTCAAAACAGGACATACTGCCCAGAGAGGAACAGTCACCTATAATTGAGCGAACAAAATGGGCTATTTGTAGGTAGTGAAAACATTCCCTCGGGGGGAACTTAGCCAGAGTCTGTAAATCCGAGAATGATTTGAGAGATGTATCAGTAACAAGGTCGTTTATCCTGTGTAGTCCTGCCTGGAGCCAAAGATGAAACGAATTAGGCTCTATGTAGGCGGGATAAAAATGTGGATGGCCAAAAAAGGATAGTAGTGGAGCATGGGTAGACAGTAATCTAAAACGACTACGTAAACTGTCCCAGAGTCTGAGTGAATGGCGAGTAACCGGATTATGGAGTGGGCTACGGGCCAGCGGGGGTAACCAGAGCAGATTGGAAATTAAAAGGGGATAAATGTCTATTGCTTCCAAGCTAACCCAAATAGGGATTTCCGACGTAGCGTGGTATAGTGTAATTTGAGCAAGTTGCGCAGCTTGATAGTAAGTTGCATATGGTTCTTTATGAAGTCCTTGTAGGATTTCATTCTGAATACAATTACAAATGTACACTAAATTCCCTAAAACCCTTTACAGCATTGGGGGGTTCAATAATTTTGAACAAAACGGTATGGACCTCGTCCTCAAAGGTCAAAAATAATTATATTTTTTATTTTATTTTTTTTATGTTATTTTAAGTTATTTCCCTATCCACATTTATTTCCAGAGTACTTGCCATGCTCTTCCCGACATTTTGCTGCCATTTGCAGCCCTCCAGCCCTTCCCCTTAGTTTTATAGAGACATTTTTGTAGTCAAAAGTCCGGGTCCCCATTGACTTCAATGGGGTTTGGGTTCGGGTCAAAGTCCGGGTTCGGGTTCGGTCCCAAACCCAAACTTTTTTTTCAAAGTCCGGGTTCGGGTCCGAACCTGAACATCCAGGTGTCCGCTCAACTCTACTAGAGAGGAGATAACCACATTGTAAAGGAATGATTTCTTAAATAAATAAAGCTGTGGCGGGCAACTGAGCATGAAACTGCAGTAAATCCCACCTCAGCAGTTGTCCCAATCCCAAAAGAATGTGAGGAGAACATCTTGCCCTGCAAACCCAAGGCTGCCATATATTTTTTTAGGAATGAGTTCAATTGAAATATAGGCAGCATATAATAATGAGATTAGAAAGATACCAAAGAGAGCCTAATGGCAAATGGCATTATTCACAGGGTAATCAACTGAGTCTTCTAACTTAAGATAAAGACAACCATATGCCCTTGCCAAATAGACCAGTCTTCTATTGCCTAATAAAAATTCCACATAACCTTTTAAAACTTTAAGCAAACATTTTAGGGAGTCTCAGCCAAGATATAAAAAAATTAATAAAAACTGCTGCAAATTAAAATTGTAATCACCTAGACTTGCCTGCACGGATGCACAGTAGGGACATAGGTGTGCGCAAGGGGTGCCTGGGCACACCCTAATCCTGGAGTTGGCAACCCATCAATTGTGGGCAGATGACAGGTACGCCACGATCCTTACTTGCCGGCCCCCAGAACCTGGACAGGATAGGTGGCTGGAGTGGAACTTAATGGACCAATCTGTATTTTCTTCTGCAGTAGCTGAAAGTAGTCTTCTCCTCCTTTTCCTCTCGCCGATATTCAGCTGCCACAGGTGGAAAATACAGGGGATTAGTACCAATGTATGCCACCCCTCTTGTCCCAGTTAATTTTCTTTCTGCGGCCCAGGTACCCCTGTGGGCTCACCTGCTCCTCCCTATCGTTTTAGGATGACGAGTGGGGAAGAGGGCGGTTAATATGTCACAAAGGCATATGTGTTGGAGCTTTGAGGTGCACACCCTAATACAATAGGCTGCGCACACCTATGAGTAAGGACTAAGACCTTGCTCAAATGCTGAGCCTTCACCTGGTAGCATAAAAGCTTGCTACTACCATCTGCCTCCACATTCATATTGACCATAACTATGATGGGCCGTGAAAGGTATAACTGAAGGAAAAACTTTTCTCTTTTTTATTTTTATTTTAGAGTGGAGAGGGGGTTAAAACTCCTGTAGGTGTTTATTGCTTTCTGCAAGGAGACCCTGCAAGGAAGATTCACCTTCTCTATTTGTGCTGGTAAGTGTTGTCACCAAAAGTGAATGTTTTAAAAATCTCCAATTTTGAGTGCTTACCAGACAAGGAATAGAGGGAAAATCTTCCAATCGGGATACCAGTTCTGGTGACCCTGATGACTACCATTGATTTGGAAGTATTTCCTCTTACTTCATTTTGTGACATAAGAAATCCCCTCAATGGGGCACAGATGGCAAATAAAACTGACATGGGTTATAACCATTCATTATTCTGTGCAAAATGAAAAAAACTCTACTTTTATTACAAACTTTTGTGTCGGCAGAAAAAAGCTGGTCCGATTCACACCATATGCTGTGCGACTATGTTGGGTCGGTCACTATTTCCATGCAGCCCCACAGCACGAGAAAGCATTTATCTTTTAAAAAACAGCCGCACCAATTTTTTCTAATTACAAAGTACCATTTGATCACGAACCATGAATTCTATAGCAACAGCATCAATTGTGATACTTAGAAAAAAAAAAGGCAAAACTGTTTCCTCTTTAGCTAGGGGAACTCCAAAATCAGTTATCGGTTTATTGAAATGTTATAAAAAAACCTTCAAGTGATATTAACCACTTGCCGACCACCGCACGACTATTTATGTCGACAACATGGTACGGACAGGCAGATTGGCGTACAGGTATGTCCCTTTAAATCTGCCCCCCCCCCCAGCGGGCGCGCACGCCGCGTGCCTCGCGAGTCCGCGGGTCCCGGGAACTCCATGTTCCTGGGAGTCCCGCGATTGCGGTAGGCAAGGGCAGAACAGGGGAATGCCTTGTTTACAAAGGCAATCCCCGGGGGCGTGGCCTGGTGAGCAATGGAGTAAGACACGGGTAGAAGGAGCTCCTCTTGCCGCATATCCTGTATACCAGCCTGAGCGTATATCCGGGAATAATATCACCCACAAACTTACCTGGGGACTCCGGGACCGGAACGGCACATGTCGCCATCAAAGAAGCCCTCCACTGAGGTGGAAAAGCTGGCCAAGTATCGGCACAAGGGAGACGAGGAGCAGGCCAAACATGGCGCGATGACTGTCTGGGGGAGTATCGACATGCTGCAGAGACGGCGAAGGTGTTGGAGGACATGTTGCACCCCTTACAGCACGCCACCGAGGATCATCCAGCTACACTCCAAAAAGGACGATATGGAGAACAGGCTCCGCTGTTGAAACCTTCGGTTTATTGGATTGCCAGAGCGGGCGGAAGGCAAAGACCCGGCTGAGTACCTGGAAAATCTCCTTATTACCACGTATGGGCGGGAGGCATTTTCGGTTATGTTCGCGGTGGAGAGGGCACACCGTATACCAGCGAAGCCCCCGCCTGCACGAAAACCCCCCCTTGCACCTTTATTGCCAAATTCCTGAATTTTAGAGACAGGGATAAAATTTTGCGACTCTCCAGAGAGAAGGGAAACATACAGGTGGGAAATGGCCACGTGGCGATATTCCCGGACTTTTCAAATGAAGTACAAAGGAAAAGATCCCAATTTCAGGATGTAAAGCATCGACTCAGAGTGGTGCACCTCAAGTATGCAATGTTGTTCCCGGCCAGGCTGAAGAAAGACAACCTGGTACAATTTTTTGATTGGATCGCAAGGGAAGGCCAGAGTAGTAGCAACTCTGGCTAATTGTAAGTACTATTCCCTAAGAGTTTGGAGGTATTCCTCCCTCGCCCCCTCTGCCCCTTGCCTGAGGCATGGATGTTAGGGCCACGTATATGTTCTAAGGATCTTCTCTCTCTGGGGGTCCCTTGAGTTGGAAGCTGATCCCTCCGGGCCCAGTGGAGGGAGCAATCAGACCCTCCTTTGCCATTTCTATATGCCACAGGCGGACATGCACGAGATCCGCTGGTAATATTGCTGGAACTTTATCGTCGGTATGTAAAGGACCTTAGAAGTATACTTCTAACTGGAAGTTGTATGGTCCCGTAAACTGAAAGCTTTTACCTGGCTGGGTTTCATAAGTAATGAGAAAAGTATACTTGACAGCAGGAGGAGTGAAGACCTGACTCTTTTGGTAGTACTGTTTGTCCCCCGCTTCAGCATTGTTCAGTGAACAATCGACCCCATAGGAATGACTGTTTTTGCGATAATGTACCAAACACCGGAATCAAGATATGTGCCTCCAGTCAAAGTTTGCTGCTGGACGTCTATTACTTTGCTTTTCTGTTTTGGGTATAGGACTCTCTCACCAGGTTGGGGAGGTGTTGAGCTGGGTGGGAGGGAACAGGCTCCGCTGTTGTAACCTTCGGTTTATTGGATTGCCGGAGCGGCAGGAGGGCAAAGACCCAGATGAGTAACTGGAAAATCTCCTTATTACCACGTATGGGCGGGAGGCATCTGGCAGGGCCATCGTTGTGACCCTAAATGTTTAGAAAACGGTTTATTCTGCATTAGAGATGTGATAAGGCTTTTATTAGATGTTGATGCAAGTACTGATGATCGTGGTACACGTGGGATGCTATTAATGTCCTATAATATAACGACCCTGCTGGTCCGACTCATTAATTCCCACCTGTTGATAACATGACCTCAATCAAAATTTTGACGTGGAATGTCCAGGGTGTGAGAGACAAAATTAAGCGCAGTGCAGCTCTAGCGTATCTAAAATCACAAAGAGCTAATGTAATAGCGTTGACCGAAACGCACATAACTGGTCACTTGCAGTCCGATCTGAAGCGCACTTGGATAGGTTGGGCATATCATAGCATGCACACCAGCTTCTATAGGGGAGTTTCGTTATTGGTGACGAAGGCCACCCCATTTGAGCTGATATCTTTGGAGTCTGACCGGCAGGGAAAATACTTGTTTATACATGCCTCTATAGGTGGAATACCTGTTTTGTTGATTGTCTGTTACATTCCCCCCCCCCCACATACAGCTCGGAGGTCGTCACTGCGGGACTGGCATTTATGGCTAGGCACCTGACGGTTCCTGCTGTGTGGATGGGAGATTTCAATATGACAAAGGCAATCCCCTGTTCTGCCCTTGCCGACCGCAATCGCGGGACTCCCGGGAACATGGAGTTCCCAGGACCCGCGGCCGTGGACTATTCTGCCTAGTGACAATGTCACTGATGACCATTCCCCGTGATTGGGAACGGTCATCAGTGACGTGTCACACGTAGCCACGCCCCCTAACCGTAAGAAGTACTTCCTAGGGAACACTTAACCCCTAAAGGCGCCACCTAGTGGTTAACCCCTTCACTGCCAGTGTAATTTTTACAGTAACAGTGCATTTTTATAGCACTGATCGCTGTAAAAATTACAATGGTGCCAAAATGGTGTCAAAAGTGTCCGATGTGTCCGACATAATGTCGCGGTCATGATAAAAAATGCTGATCGCCGCAATAACTAGTAAAAAAATAAATTATTAATAAAAATGCAATAAAACAGTCCCCTATTTTGTAGAAGCTATAACTTTTGCGTTATGGTAGAAAAAAAAATTATTGCCTTATAACCACTTTCAGAAATGTTTTGCTCACTAAAATAAAATAGTAAATAAAAAAAAAAAAAATCAGCTAGATAAAGCACAATAGCTCCTTTTCTGTGACTTTGCCATGCTGCCATTCTATGAAGGGGCAAATGTTTCAAACTTCAGACATGAAAGCAAACTTCCACAATGAGTAAAAATAGTTATCTCTTACCATCACCAAATCTAAACGTACACACCATAGATACAAAACATGCACAAATCTGTTATGAAACCACACTTGAAAAAGCAGGCGCAGCCGCGTTACAGGAACCGAAAGTGGCAACAATCTGAAATGTTGAAGAACTATGCACAGCAGCAATGAGGAATCTCAGGATAAGTCTGCTTTCTATCAGTTGGGGATGTCTATTAACTATGAAAAACTAGGCTTTGAGTTAACACTAAATCTCAAAAAGGATTTACAGTACCTAACATTATCACATTGGCTATACAGCAAAACCTAGGCCCAGTTAAGGCAGAATTGGAAATCTCAGAAAGTTTCTGAACTATAAGGCCTCATGCACACAGGACGTTTTACTGCCACTTTTACTGCCACTCTCTATGGTGCTGCAAGTAGTATAGGCGTTTTCAAGCTGGAGCAGCAGCCTGGTGCTCAAATTTTTTGGGGGGTGCAAACAAATTGAACAATTCTGAAAAATACTGAAAAAAAAACCATCAATTGCAGCCTCACTGTGCCATCATTTGCAGCCACTGTGTCCATAAAATGCAGCCAATGTGCCCCACAAATGCAGCCACTGTGCCCCATAAAATTCAGCTACTGTGCCTATAATATGCAGCCTCTGTGCCCATCATATGAAACCTGTGCCCATTATACAGCCTCTGTGCCCATAATATGCAGCCTGTGCCCATCATATTCAGCCTCTCTGCCCATCATATGCAGCCTCTGTGCCCATAATATGCAGCCTCTGTGCCCATCATATGCAGCCTCTGTGCCCATCATATGCAGCTTCCATGCCCATCATATGCAGCCTCTGTGCTCATCATATGCAGCCTCTGTGCCCATCATATGCAGCCTGTACCCATCATATACAGCCTCTGTGCCCTTCATATGCAGCCTCTGTGCACATCATATGCAGCCTGTACCCATCACATGCAGGCTCTGTGCCCATTATATGGAGCCACTGTGACCCCCCGCTTGCTGTCTGACCGGCACTTACCCCATCCTGGTGGCGGGTCAGGCAGCAGGTGACGGTGGCAAGCTGTGGGACAGCGGGTCAGGGAATGGCTCCTGCATCCTCCATGGTTCTCTGTCCTCCTGTGTGTCTCTTTTTCCATTCTGTTAGGCCTCCAATCTGAGCGCCTGTGCCTTCGGCCAATCAGGTGTCCCCTAAAAATAACTCAACACATAGCTATTAATGTCTAAACCGCTGACAAACAAAAGTGAGTACACCCCTAAGTGAAAATGTCCAAATTGGGCCCAATTAGCTATTTTCCCTCCGAGTCATGTCACTCGTTAGTGTTACAGGTTCTCAGGTGTGAATGGGGAGCAGGTGTGTTAAATTTCTCACTCTCTCGTACTGGTCACTGGAAGTTCAATGTGGCACTTCATGGCAAAGAACCCTCTGAAGATCTGAAAAAAAGAATTGTTGCTCTACATAAAGATGGCATAGGCTATAAGAAGATTGCCAAGACCCTGAAACTGAGCTGCAGCACTGTGGCCAAGACCATACAGCGGTTTAACAGGGAAAGTTCCACTCAGAACAGGCCTCGCCATGGTTGACCAAAGAGGTTGAGTGCACATGCTCAGCATCATATCTAGAGATTGTCTTTGTGAAATACTGTAGACGTAGACGTATGAGTGCTGCCAGCATTGCTGCAGAGGTTGAAGGGGTGGGGGTCAGCCTGTCAGTGCTCAGACCATACGCTGCACTCTGCATCCAATTGGTCTGCATGGCTGTTGTTCTAAATATGATGCACAAGAAAGCACGCAAACAGTTTGCTTAAGACAAGCAGACTAAGGACCTGGATTACTGAAACCATGTCCTTTGGTCTGACCAGACCAAGATAAACTAATTTGGTTCAGATAGTGTCAAACGTGTGTGGTGTCAACCAGGTGAGGAGTACAAAGACAAGTGTGTCTTGCCTACAAGCAAGTATGGTGGTGGGAGTGTCATGGTTTGGGGCTACATGAGTGCTGCCTGCACTGGGGAGCTACAGTTGATTGAGAGAACCATGAATGCCAACATGTACTGTGACATACTGAAGCAGAACATGATCCCCCCCTTCGGAAACTGCACCACAGGGCAGTATTCCAACATGATAACCACACCAAACACACCTCCAAGACAACCACTGCCTTGCTAAAAAAAAAATGAGGGTAAATGTAATGGACTGGCCAAGCATGTCTCCAGACCTAAACCCTATTGAGCATCTGAGGGGCATCCTCAAAGAGAAGGCGGAGGAGCACAAGGACGCCAACATCAACCAGCTCCGTGATTTTGTCATGAAGGAGTAAAAGAGGACCCCAGTGGCAACCTGTGAGTCTCTGGTGAACTCCATGCCCAAGAGGGTTAAGGCAGTGCTGGAAAATAATGGTGGCCACACAAAATATTGACACTTTGGGGACAGTTTGGAATTTTTTTCTTAGGGGCGTACTCACTTTTGTTGCCAGTGATTTAGACATTATTGCCTGTGTGTTGAGTTATTTTGAGAAGACAGCAATATTGCACTGTTATTCTAGCTCACTACTTTGTACATCGTAGCAAAGCATCATTCTTACAAAAATGTGAGGGGTGTACTCACTTTTGTGAGATACTGTCGTGTATATATACATGAAAGTCTCCTGCATGTATCCCTACCCTGCAAATGTCACCCCCTTTAGCAGTAGGAGCCCCACAAAACGCTGGAATTAGTGGGTGGGTCCAATTGCCGGAGCTTGGTGGGCAGAGTTGTGATATCACAAGACTCCCCACCCACCTCTACACTATCCTACTCTTTCTGCTGGCTCTGGGAGCTGACTGCACCATGAATATCCTCCTCAGTCATGCTGATCTTTTGCTGATCTCGGGGATCATGCCCCATGATGAGTAACATCCAGTCAAAACTCAGGAAAGGCACCAAATGACTTTGGCATGATAGGGTATATGGCCCAGCATTACAAATAGGCGTGTATAGCCCAGCATTACAGATAGGTGTATATGGCCCAGCATTACAGCTAGGATTTTATGGTCCAGCATTACAGACAAGTGTATATAGCCCAGCATTACAGATAGGTGTATATAGCCCAGCATTATAGATAGGGCAGATAGCCCAGAATTACACATAGGTGTATATAGACCCCCTCCCCTTCGAAGGGCTCACTCCACAGACAGCACCACCCCCTCCCACAGCAGAGGGCTCACAGCACTGACAGCACCCCTCAAACCCCCCAGCGGGAGGTCCAGAACTTACCGGGCTGTGGAAAGGATCGTCCTGTATCTCCACCCACCCCCACAGTGCGGGCAGCAGCGGTGGCAGAGTTGTTCGCTCCTCATGCTTCCACTGCTTGCCAAAGTGCCACTAGGCCTTTCAATAGGATTGCCTGGTGCTTTCACCAATAGGAAAACAGGTCTCACCGACCTGACTCTTGATTGGTGGAGAGGCACTGTAGAGTAAAAAATAGTTAAAACTAATTCTCTGGCTCTAATCAGGTTCTTCAAAACAAAAAAAAACACCCACGCCATAGGAATCCATGTGTCTGGCATCATGAAAGGGGCCAGACACATGGATAGGGGGCGGCGGCAAGGATAGGGGTGGCGCACATGCACCCACAATGCACGAGCCGCCACTCTTCGGGTGCAGTAGGTCCACATTTCTGAAAACATCTACAAGAGTTAATACTAAAGTTTTATTTAATTGTTTTTTTTTTAACTGACTACCTTACCCTTGCACAGGGGATGATCAAAAGACATCCTTGTTTAAAAAAAAAGTGAAATCTTGGATTCTCAACTTCTACTCTCCAGAGGCATACCCAGATGCGGGGAAAGGTAGCCATGCAGGGACACCTACAAACTACTTGCATTTGTATTACCCCTAGCATTACTAGAATGGGAAGTTTGTGTTAGTGTAGGTACATTTTCAGACTTTCATTTTTTTTTCTGGGTCGAGTGAGGCAGGCTGGATGACTCAGCAGTAGCTTCTCTGGTAACTCCTTCCTGCTTGCTGGAAACTTGGAGAATGATCCAGAAGCAGCTAGGAGGAGTCTAGGAGGAGCTACCTGGAGTATTCTGAGGGCCCTTACCAATCCTCAACAGAAGGGTTGGCAGGGGGCAAGCCCACCCAAATACTCAGGGTCAGCCCAGCAGGGGCAGTGTGGAATTTGGGTGGAAGATGTAGAGTTAGGATGTCCTTTGAGAGTAGCTCACCAGTCTGGGGGGGGGGGTAAACTCAGGCCTTGGCTCGGATGCAGAAGGGACCCTTCTCATGACACACAGAGGGATCCTGACCAGAAGGCATGGGAGCAAGGAGAAGATAGCAGGAAAACACTGCCAGGCAAGTCTCCAGGGAGAAAGACAGCCATGTGGGCTGTAGTCAGAGGACTCAGAGGCATGCCTGAAGGGATTGGGTGCAAGCAGTCTGGAATGGATAGAGAGTCAGTCTGGGAGGACTGTGGAGAAGTAGCCATGAGGGCTAGAGAAAGGGGCAGCTGCAGCCAGGTGGGTTGGCAGTGCCTGAAGAGGTGGTACAGGAAGCAGTGGACAAATGAGAGGACAGCTAGCACCAAATACCTATATTTTTTCTACACCAAAGGGGCCTGCAGTGGCATTTACTTTGTATCTGAGTCAGTCTCAGATCATGCCATCAGTGCCAGCCGGTCCTGGGAGCTCTACAAGCAATTCTGTGCTGGAGGTAGAAGAAAAGGAGTGTGTAACAACTGGATGTATATAGTTGTGTCCCTAAAGAGCTTCTACTAATCAAGTGGGCATCCCATAATAACCCTTCCCCATCAAAGTTTAATTCACCTAAATAAAAAAAAAAACAAGACCGGAAGGACTGCTTCTTGTCTCAGGAGTGTTTGAGAAATTCATGTGCCTGGCTGTGCAGGGTGGGAGATGACCAGCATTCAGGGGTAGCACTACACATTATTTGGGTGATACATTATTGGGTTGATATATTTGTTCCCAAGAAACCTGATTAAGATATTGGCACCATTGTGGAAGCCACGTGGTTGGACATAAAACTGGAATTGTGGCTTATGCCCTGTACACATGATCGGATATCTGATGGAATCTAATCCGATGTATTTTTTCGTCGGAAATCCGATGAAGCTGACTTTCATCGGTCTTGCCTGCACACCATCAGTCAAAAATCCGACAGTGTCCAACACGGTGACGTAAAACACTACGACGTGCTGAGAAAAATTAAGTTCAATGCTTCTGAGCATGCGTCGACTTGATTCTGAGAATGCATGGATTTTTTTCCAATGAAGTTCCACACAGACGATCGTTTTTTTCTATCAGTTTTTTATCCATAGGAAAATTTTAAAATATGTTCTATTTTTTTCACCCATATAAAACAAACCATCATTTGTCATCAGACAAACCGATCGTGTGTACAGGGCTTTAGAATTTACACGGTTGCTTGATACAGAGTGTTGACTCTTTTAGTGGACAATAAGGAATTTACTATTATTAATGCCTATCGCCCCAACACACTCTACTCCTAAAAAATTGCATCATCTTTACTATTATTATTATTATCTTTACACTTTAAATGATTTATTTTATTAGATAAAGGGATTTTCAAACTTCAAGCTGGGAGCGATCTTTCCATTTCATTGTTGGGCAGATGCCACCTTGTCAAAAGTTTTGCCAGGTTGCTCTATTCCCTGCAACATTCAATTATATAAATTCTATATTTTATTTCGACATGTTAAGATTGAGTCTGTAACCCTAAATATTATACTAACACTGTTTTGGACACATAAATGGTTTCACCATTATGCCTTCAAGGAATCACACACACATGTTTATATAAACTTACTAATTATAATTAGGGATGAGCCGAACACGCCCCCGTTTGGTTTGCACCAGAACCTGGGAAAAGACCAAAAGTTTGTGTGAACTTTAGAACCCTGTTAAAGTCTATGGGACTTGAATGTTTGAAATAAAAAGTGCTAATTTTAAAAGCTAATATGCAAGTTATTGTCCTAAAAAGTGTTTGGGGACCCAGGTCCTGCCCCAGGGGACATGTATCAATGCAAAACAAAGTTTTAAAAACAGACGTTTTTTCGGGAGCAGTGATTTTAATAATGCTTAAAGTGAAACAATAAAAGTGAAATATTCCTTTAAATTTCATACCTGGGGGGGTGTATAGTATGCCTGTGAAGTAGCTCTTGTTTCCCGTGCCTAGAACTGTCCCTGCACATCGATAAGAAGATCTCCTCTTCATCCGGGTCCAGGATCAAGCGATGAGATGTCCATCCAGCGCACGCATCACCTGTCTCTACCGGAGACAGCCCGGGAAAGACAGGTGATGCGTGCGCTGGATGGACATCTCATTTATGGATCCTGGACCTGGATGAAGAGGAGATCTTCTCATTGCTGGCCCCCGGCAGAGAGGAGATCACCCATTGCAGGATACCGACAGCGTTGGAGCGGAGACCGAGAGTGGATTACCACTGCTGGAATTTAATTTTATTTTTTAAAAAAGGACTTTCCCAACGGTGTCTGTGTATTTTTTTTTACAATTGTTACACTTTCTTTGTGAAATGGTAGAGGTACAATATACCCCATTACCAATTCACATAAGGGGGGGCCGGGATCTGGGGGTACCCTTTGTTAAAGGGGTATTCCAGATTCCGATAAGCCCCCCACCCGCAGACCCCCACAACAACGGGGCAAGGGTTGTGGGGATGAGGCCCTTGTCCCTATCAACATGGGGACATGGTGCTTTCAGGGGTCACAGACCCCCAAAGCATCCTCCCAATGTTGAGGGCATGTGGCCTGGTACGGTTCAGGAGGGGGGGGCGCTTTCTCGTCCCCCCTTTTTTCCTGCGGCCTGCCAGGTTGCGTGCTCAGATAAAGGGTCTGGTGTGGATTTTTGGGGGGAACTCCATGCCATTTTCTTTTTAAATTTGGGGTGGAGTTCCCCTTAAAATCCATACCAGACCTGATATTTGGGGGGAACCCCACGTAATTTTAGAAAAAAAAGTGATGCGGGGTTCCCCTTAATATTCATACCAGATCTGAAGGGCCTGGTAATTGAATTTGGGGGGACCCCCACGCATTTTTTATTTATTTTTATGAATGACTTTTCTCTGTATTGCCGGGAGCCGACAATTCATTATAGCCGCAAGTGATTTTAAATTACTTTTTTTCCTTCAGAAATGACACTGTGCAGGGACAGTTCTAAGCACGGGAAACAAGCGCTGCTTTACAGGCATACTATACACCCCTCCTAGGTACGAAATTGAAAGGAATATTTCACTTTTATTGTTTCACTTTAAGCATTATTAAAATCACTGCTCCTGAAAAAAATGCAGTTTTTAAAACTTTTTTTTGCATTGATACATGTCCCCTGGGGCAGGACCCAGGTCCCCAAACACTTTTTATGGCAATAACTTGCATATTAGCCGTTAAAATTAGCACTTTAGATTTCTCCCATAGACTTTTACAGGGTGTTCCATGGCTTTTCGAATTTGCCGCGAACACCCCAAACAGGCGAACAGGCAATGTTCGAGTCGAAACATGAGTTCGACTCGAACTCGAAGCTCATCCCTAATTATAATAAGAACATCCATCTATAGGATTCTATACTGGAGTAGCATGAATAGAGATCAGTATGAAATCCCCAGGACCTCAAGAGATTCCATGCTAGTCATGATTAATGCCTCATGGCTAGCGGCACAATAGTGCTGCAAAATTGGTGGTAAAGTGCCGATAAAAATATCGGCGCTTTACCGCCGCCGCCGACCCAGTGTGAAAGCGGTCTAGGGATTGGCTCTTTGATGTCAGCCAACTGCGGGCTTTAGCCTGTTGTCGGCAGAAATTGGGTCACAGGAGTGCACAACGAACTACACTCCTGAGATCCCCAGGAGAAGTATAGCCAAAAAAGCTTTGGCTAAACTTCTCCTTTAAGGGGAGCATCAGGTTAAGCCACATCTTCATTTCCTTTAGGCCCCTCATTAAAAAAAAAAAAAAAGCTTAGCCTGTTTTTCATTTTATTAAAAGATGTGTCATATATATCAGACCAAACCACCAAAATAGCAGCAATCCTCAAAATCTATATCCAGGTGTTGGGAAAACTGAGCACAGTTTTAGTTTTCTCTTGCGAATAACACTGGCAAAAACACAGAAAGCCTAAAGTTGTTTATTAAAAGACCTGGTCAAATTATACTTCCCCACCCTACACAGAAACTTCCTGTTTTGTGATGAGAAAGAAAGTAAATCCACATATTCTTATTCCTCTTTTCTGATTTGTATTCATTCATTGCCATAGATAAATGATAACCGAGTGCTGCTATATTTCACAGGATAATGCCTGTTATTAGCAAAACATGAGGATGCCAGAACGTTGTGAATAAAAATTAGAGAGAAAAGGTTTGAAAAGATCTGAAAACAGAATGTCAAGGGCAGACATGGCATTTAATGTGTATGCTGAAGTGATGACAGTTATACTGGAAAAGAGAAAAGTAACTTTATTGAGTTTCGGGTACCAAAAACGAATCCCATTGATGTCAGTTAAAGCCAAATAATAATAGGTAAGGGATTGTCAAACAAATAGTGTGGGGGGCTGGACACTGCTTTGGGTAACATGGTCCAATGCAAAAAAAAATCTGGCAGGGAACAGCTGTTTTAAAAATGCTTAAAATTAAACATTAAACATGCTAAATGAATTTAAGTTGCATGTTTGGGGGATGCCCTGATCATCCCTATGAAGTTGCACATCTGTACTATTTATACAACTGACATTTAAAACAATGTAAATTGCTTGTTATTGTATACAGTATACATCTCCAGGCCACTTTGTTCTGTTTATAAACAAAAGGGCTGGAGATTCCCTTCACCTATACCAGATGCTTATACTGGATGAGGGTCTTGTATAAATGTTAATGGAGTCCCCCACATAAAAAAATAGCAAGAAATTCCTCCCAAAAATACATACCAGACCCTTATCCTTGATGAGGGTATTGCATGGATACCATGCAAAAAAATAAAAACAGTGTGGGGTCCCCCCAAATTCAATACCAAACCTTTGGGTTTTTTCCCAAAATCCATACCACACGTATCCAAGCATGCAGCCTGGCAGGCTAGAAAAGGGAGGACTGGGCATGCTCCCCTCCCTCCTGAACCATACCATACCTCACAAATCACGCTGTCCCCATGTTATTGAGAACAAGGGCCCCTTTCAAACAATCCTGGTCCTGTGGTTATGGTGTCTGCAGAAAAGGGGTTAACAGAATCCAAAATCCCTTTAAATATAAGGAGGACCCCCAGATAGAACCCCAACCCCCCTCCTAATCATTCCCCCAAAAATGTACACAGTAGACACAGTATGACAACACACTTTTGACAAGTGCTCTATTAAACAATGAAAACTCCCAAATTGTCCCACTATGTACATTCATTGTCAATCACTTCATCCAGTAATCCAGATCCACAGTAATCATAATGAACGACTCAGTCACAGAGTGGATTGAGCCTGATGGGGAACTGAGACTAGTTTACCAGCAATGCAAAGATGTATACAAAACATAACCCTTTTCTGTGTAGCAAAAAAAACTCTGCAGCTGCTAATAGGTATGCCTGAATGCTTGTGAATAGTATTAACAAAGAGCAGCACTAATTCCTAGCAGATAATGACTAACATCCTAAATCTATAAAATATACAACATGTAAAAACCACTGTAAAATGTACCTGTATGGGTGTGATATCATTAAATGAACAAATAAATATACATAAATTGATCACTATATAAATAGATCTACTGTGCTGTGTAAACAATACAAATGTGATTAAAGGAAACAAATAAATACAATTAAATACATGTAAATTAAAGGGGTTGTAAAGGTTCATTTTTTATTTTCTAAATATTTTTTTTAAGCTAGTGCATTGTTGGTTCACTTACCTTTTCCTTTGATTTCCCTTCTAAATGTTTTTTTCCTTTGTCTTAATTTCTCACTTCCTGTTTCTCCTCAGTAAGCTTGCCCCCGTCATCCGAGTGGGGGTTAGTCAGCCAGAACAGCTTACTGAGGAGGAACAGGAATTTAGAAATTCAGACAAAGAAAACAAAGAAAAAATAAACATTTAGTAGGGAAATCGAAGGAAAAGGTAAGTGAACCAACAATGCACTAGCTTAAAGGAACCTATTTAGAAAATAAAAAACAAACCTTTACAACCCCTTTAATTAAACCATTATTATAATAAAGTATGGTTTGCTGTGCTGGTGCAAACAAATAAAGGTGTTGACAAATGCTATATAATTTATTATTCAAGTGCTCCTTGTCCAAAAAAAAAACTGTGCTCCAATGCTTGACTCACTCACAAGAATATTCTGACCACTTATTAAACTGAATCGCATGACCAGATCTAGGGGAATGCTGGGGGGGCTCTCCCCTATTCTTTTCACCCTCCATCTCAGACTGTGCCCACAGGGAGAATGATTGCGGCGGATGGATAGAAATACAAGAAATCATACTTATACTGTATATTTCAACTGTGTATTTAGCTATTAGCTTAAGGGAGTTAAGTGTGTTTTTAAGTTTCAGCTAACCTTTAACATTTTTTTTTTTTTAAATACTAATGGAGTTTCTAAATGGCATGGTACGTATTGCTTTCCAGGGTAGAAATGGCTTAAATAAAGGAATTTAAATTCTCCAATCAGAATAAACAAAAATGTTGAAGGCTTGGATGCATTAATGGAGGAGAGTAAAAGAGGAAGTGGGGACACATTTGGTTTTTCTGAGAGGGGAAGTAACATTCCCCTGCTTGTGACATATACAGTGTATATATATATATATATATGTGTGTAGCACTACCCCCGGAGGAGCTGCTGGTTTGTTTTGGGTGGCATGTTACCTCATGGCTCCTCCACCGTCTTAGGGGTGTATGGTGCATATAGCAGTAGTAAAGGAATGTCCACAACAGGTGTCCCTTGCTGTGCTCCTCATTACCTAGCTGGGCTAAAACCAATAAAACTTGTGGTGAAGAAGGTAGAGTTGAAAGGAGAAGAAGAATAGCAAATTCAGGTGTAGCAATAGGGAAAGAGTCCTGCTCCCACGTGTAACACTTCTTGCGCCACTCCTGCTTTAGTGGGATTAGCGTACCTGGACAGGCCTCTCTCACTGACCTGGCAGCCAGAGTATCGCTCAAACTTTTAAGGGAAAGTCTCTGCCACAGACCCTCCTGGAATGAACTGGAACCTTTTGGGAGAAGTCTCTGCCACAGACCCTACTGGAATGGATTTAGTGAGAAACCTCTGCCACAGGCCCTCCTGATTGTGGTTACGGAGATGGACCTCCTTGGTAGAATTACGTCTGGATCTCCTTCAAGTTGCTTTCAGGTACCGACTGACAGGTGACCAGCCTCTCAGTGTCCGGATACCTCGATCCTCTCATTGGCTCTCCTCAGATGGACTCCCCAATGTACAGCTATACCGCTTGGGATCTTCAGGATTGGGAACCCAGTCGACCACTGGGCTCCCTGCCACAGTTCAATTGTTCTGGACCAACTTGGTCCCGGAACAAGAACTCTGCGTGGCACGCACGCCCCGGTAGGCCATAATGCCAGGGGGGCCGTGGTGCAGACACCCTAAAGGTGGATGCCGCACTTGAAGAAGAAGACCCAGAACTAATGGAGTCTGCCCCATGACCCTCCCCCAGCGTGCACAGCGAGGCCCAACCCTCCTGATTGGCTGCTGGGGAATAGCACCAAAATATTGACTCTAATGCTGCCACCTACTGTCCCGGGGTGGGAATAACACCCCAGCTACAACAGAATAAGCCCACAGCACAGTCAAGCTGAGACAGAGACCCAAATTTGAATACATTAAGCAGATCAGAGTTTAACTAACACTCTGATCTCCCTCTAAATTTAAATAGCACCGGTACTTTGAAGTAACCAGGCACTACACACACACACACACACACACATATATATATATATATATATATATATATATATATATATACAGCCCTCAAAAATTGCACTCTTTGCTCGCAAAATGCGAGTGGAATTTAGTCCAGGGCGAGTGAGGAGCGGGGGTGAATCAGGCTGACAGTTTCCTGGCTGAAGCGATCAGCCAGGAAACTGTCAGCCGAATGACACAGCGAGCGGCAGGGCTGGACTGCCCTGGCGCTGCTTTGAGCCGTGGATGCAGCTCTCTCCTTCTCCTCCTCTCATATCACAGACACACAGCGCTTCCGCTGTGTGTCATGGAGCTGGGTCTGTGTCTGAGAAAACATTAACGTCTCTGAGGCACCCGGGTAACCAGAGCTGCGGTCAGGACAACTCGCAGCCATTCTAAGCATGAATGACTGCTCAGAAACCTCGGGACTGCACTCTCCGCCCCCCTGTACCTCCCCTAGCAGCATTTCAGCCTCTCTCCTGCAGGCTTCTGCTTGAGTGGGCGGGATGGGGATGTGCCTTTCTCCCAGAGAAGACGCTCGTCTGAAAGAGGAAGATGCGTGCACTTTGCAGCTGAGCTGAGCAGAGGGAAGCCATGTGAAAGTTCCTGCAGGTGAGCTCTGCTGCTTGGACTACAGTGTGGATTTGTTTACAGGCACCACTATGCTTAGTTACTGCAACCTAGCATAGAGGTGCTGTTAGCTGACAAAACAGATCTTCATTCATGAGAAGTGAGAAATGTAACTCAATTAAAGGATTATGACTGCCCCCCCAGTGTATACTCTCCTGTTCCCCCCCCCCTCCCTTCCAGTGTATACTCTCCTGTTCCCTCCCTTCCAGTGTATACTCTCCTGATCCCCCCCCTCCCTTCAGTGTATACTCTCCTGTTCCCTCCCTTCCAGTGTATACTCTCCTGTTTTCTCCCTTCCAGTGTATACTCTCCTGTTTTCTCCCTTCCAGTGTATACTCTCCTGTTCCCTCCCTTCCAGTGTATACTCTCCTGATCCCCCCCTCCCTTCAGTGTATACTCTCCTGTTCCCTCCCTTCCAGTGTATACTCTCCTGTTTTCTCCCTTCCAGTGTATACTCTCCTGTTTTCTCCCTTCCAGTGTATACTCTCCTGATCACCCCCCCTCCCTTCAGTGTATACTCTCCTGTTCCCTCCCTTCCAGTGTATACACTCCTGATCCCCCCCTCCCCTCAGTGTATACTCTCCTGATCCCCCCCTCCCCTCAGTGTATACTCTCCTGTTCCCTCCCCTCCAGTGTATACTCTCCTGATCCCCCCTCCCCTCAGTGTATACTCCCCTGTTCCCTCCCCTCCAGTGTATACTCTCCTGATCCCCCCTCCCCTCAGTGTATACTCTCCTGTTCCCTCCCTTCCAGTGTATACTCTCCTGATCCCCCCCTCCCTTCAGTGTATACTCTCCTGTTTTCTCCCTTCCAGTGTATACTCTCCTGACCCCCCCCTCCCTTCAGTGTATACTCTCCTGATCCCCCCCTCCCTTCAGTGTATACTCTCCTGATCCCCCCCTCCCCTCAGTGTATACTCTCCTGTTTTCTCCGTTCCAGTGTATACTCTCCTGATCCCCCCCTCCCTTCAGTGTATACTCTCCTGTTCCCTCCCTTCCAGTGTATACTCTCCTGATCCCCCCTCCCTTCAGTGTATACTCTCCTGATCCCCCCCTCCCCTCAGTGTATACTCTCCTGATCCCCCCCTCCCCTCAGTGTATACTCTCCTGATCCCCCCTCCCTTCAGTGTATACTCTCCTGATCCCCCCCCTCCCCTCAGTGTATACTCTCCTGATCCCCCCCTCCCCTCAGTGTATACTCTCCTGATCCCCCCCTCCCCTCAGTGTATACTCTCCTGACCCCCCCCCCCTCAGTGTATACTCTCCTGATCCCCCCCTCCCCTCAGTGTATACTCTCCTTTTCCCTCCCTTCCAGTGTATACTCTCCTGATCCCCCCCTCCCCTCGGTGTATACTCTCCTGTTCCCCCCTCCCCTCAGTGTATACTCTCCTGACCCCCCCCCCTCCTCTCAGTGTATACTCTCCTGATCCCCCCCCCTCCCCTCAGTGTATACTCTCCTGATCCCCCCCCCTCCCCTCAGTGTATACTCTCCTGATCCCCCCCCCCTCCCCTCAGTGTATACTCTCCTTTTCCCACCCTTCCAGTGTATACTCTCCTGATCCCCCCCTCACGGGCACAGATGGGTACTGATATGCTGTGTGTTACTATTGTTAATATTTAATTTTGGAACGTAATTCTGCTTAAAATATTTAACAGTGTAATTTCATGAGATAATTTACAAGGTCGTGTTTAGGGGTGGACTTAGGGGTAGGGCAGGGGAGGTGTTGTGTGGGGCAACTGGTGGCGAGTAACTCTTAAGGCCTGGCTAGTGGCTCAGGACTTGAAATTTTGAGCCCTGTATATATATATATATATATATGACAGATATTTCAAATGACAAAGTCCCTGGTGGGGATTTCTATTATCATGGGCAGTATTACCCATTCCTGGCAGATTAACAGCGGAAATTTGGACTGGTTGCAAAAAACTGTCTGTGAGCATTAAGCAAGTCTTTCTTGGCAATGTGGAATTACACTTGGCTGTACAGAGGGGAACTAGCAGGACAATGTGTATCATTCTTTATCAAACTGAGATAAATGTCGAATGCCACATAGTAAGAGAGCAAAAACATACTACCCCCTCGCTAAAACATATAGGAATGTTCCTAATATCAACTCAACTATACTTTTGTTGAGTAATGAGTACTTCAAGACTCAGACTCAGATGCCAGTAATACCAGGGGAGAAAGGTATGCTACTATTGGCAAGACAACAGTTGAGAGACAGGGAAAGAGTTGTGTCATCTTCTAGATAAATCTGCTGCCAAAGCACCTTCAAGGCAGCATCACTAGGTAATAGTTTAAAACATTGAAATACATTTTTGAAATAACTTTAAGGCCACTTTCACACTGAGGCACTTCTAAACTGCCAGTAAAAACACTGAGCGCTTTTCGGGCGCTTTTGAAGCGCTTTGCATTAACTTTAATGGAGAGGGGAGTTTTTCACAGCCCTGCCAAAACACTGCCCCAGTGTAAAAGCATTCATTGATTTTAAAGTGAAGTTCCACCCTAAAAATGAACTTTCTATTAATGTAAAAAAAAAAAAGATAAAAAAAAGTTTTTTACTTACTTCTATCTGGCTGTTACCAGGCAGTATTCATAATCTGCCTAGTGCCTGGTTCTAGGTTGTTCAACTTCCTGTCCTAAGACCCCATTGCCTCCTGGGATATTATGACACTCATTTCCCAGGAGTCTCTGGGCATTACTGTGCCTAAAAATCACCCAGCATGCACCTCTCCTGAAAACCAGGAAGAAAAATTAACTGGGCTTCACTTGCCCACACATATGATGGAAATGGCCACAACATAAGCTGAAGGAAATAAGGCAAGTGTTTGCAATGATTTCTGGAAAGATTGAGGAGCTATTAATATGTTTTAGGGACTATTTATTGTGATTAATTTTAGCTTGCAAAAAAAATTGCAACCCCGCTCGGAACCCCGCTTTAATGGAAATACATTTTCGGGCACTTTTTAGTTTTTTAGCGTGAAAGCGCCTTAAAAGCACCTCAGTGTGAAAGTGGTCTAAAATGTATTATATTTTAACAATTGAGTTTACATATCTTTTAAAAGTGGATATATCTTCAACATGCTGTGCTAGATGCAAACTTTTTGTATCATGTGCAACTGAACCAATTCATGCTATCAATACCTGGATCCATCTGCAATTTAAAAATACCTCAAGCTTTAACACAGATACTAATAACAATAATGGTTAAATACACCTTGTTGTGGATTTGTCTGTTTGAACCATTAAAAAAAAGTGGTCTTCTCTGGCTATAATATTTTGTAAAGACTGTGCAAAGGGTGTGCAAAAAGCAACTAGGCATAAGCAGTTGAAACGGAACCATAGGGCCTATATGGCCTTTGATATTTCTCTTAATTTTACTCAGCCTCGCATTTTTATTTGGTTACATCGTCAATTAGAAATCTAATGAATAAACCTCTCTTTATAGCAACTCTCTCCAAGGATTAAATAATCTATGAACATATAATATTCCAATTCAACACTTGGCAAGATCTCCCAGGTTGGATTTAATTGAGAGCTGAAAGATAGCTGTGGATACCTGTTGCTTTAGGGCTTTTAGAATGAATGTCCCTCTGTGTGCTCAGGAAAACCACACTTTTGGATTATGTGTATTTCTATAATTGCTCCTTAAAGTGGAGGTTCACCCGGAAATTACAATTTTTAACCTTAGATTGATGCTCATTTTGTCTAGGGGAATCGGCTAGTTTTTTTAAAATCGAAGCTGTACTTACCGTTTTAGAGATGCATCTTCTCCGCCGCTTCCGGGTATGGGCTGCGGGACTGGGCGTTCCTATTTTGATTGACAGTCTTCCGAAAAGGCTTCCGACGGTCGCATCCATTGCATCACGATTTTCCGAAAGTAGCCGAACGTCGGTGCGCAGGCGCCGTATAGAGCCGCACCGACGTTCGGCTTCTTTCGGGCTCTGGTGACGCGATGGATGCGACTGTCGGAAGCCTTTCGGAAGACTGTCAATCAAAATAGGAATGCCCAGTCCCGAAGACCACATACCCCGAAGCGGCGGAGAAGATCACTCTCTAAAACGGTAAGTACAGGTTAGATTTTAAAAAAACTAGCCGATTCCCCTAGACAAAATGAGCATCCATCTAAGGTTAAAACATTTTTTACGGTGAACTCCCGCTTTAAGCTCCTTAAGCAGTTATAACCCTCCCCTCAAAATAATATTACACATCATTAAAAAAAAAATGATGTTAGTGGGGTTTGGATGTTCAGTGTTTGCAGATTGTTTTTCAAAAGTTCAGTGATAGTCCAGCAAACCTAAATTTGCTCAGTTCACTCCTCACTACTAGGGATGAGCTAGTTTTTGTCGATCCGGGTTCAGGTCCAAACCCTGAAGTCAGCACCAGCACCTGACTTCAAGCGTTGGACAAGATGCCGACTTCTTGGTTAGGACCAGTACCCGAACCTGGGTTTGGACAAACACAGACTCATTCCTAATCACTACCTACTAGCATACGTTAGAAGGATTTTGATCTGAAATGTTTTCTATATGATTTTCAGTAAGCTCTGCTTTTATAAAATAGAAAAAACTGTAGTCTACCAATATTCTGCTATTGTCATCATTCAGAGCTGAGCTGTTTGTGATGCCAACACAAAAATTGTATTTGTTGAATAGCAACAACATTTAGATTTTAGATTTTTAGTTTAAAAACTAATTTAAAGCCTATATTTACTAGAATGTCAATAATGTATACATTTTAACAGGAGCTGATCTAATATACTACCAGCAGATCATACTATTATGCCCTGTACACACGATCGGAATTTCCGATGGGATAAAATCTGTCTGTCTTGCATACACACTGTCAGACCAAATTCCGACCGTCCAAAACGTGGTGACGTAAAACACTACAACGAGCCGAGAAAAATTAAGTTCAATGCTTCCGAGCATGCGTCGACTTGATTCTGAGCATGCATGTTTTTTTCTCCGTTGGAGTTCCACAGAGATGATCGGAATTTCCGGAATATCCAATGAAAAAATGACGTCTGACTTTTTTCATTGGAAATTCCGATCGTGTGTACAAGGCATAATTTGTTTGCTTATCTCAACTCTCACACATGCCCCAAAAAAAAGTTTTACAATTTACATCTAATATATAATATATAAACTTTTCAGTTATTACAGTTATGAAATATTACAAATGAAATGAAAAACATGAACACCTAAAGACACAAATATCCTAGGACTGTCATGGTTTTTATACTACATGTTGTTTAATAGTTCCTATGAAAGATTAAAAGAGGGTGCAGATGTGATTCAAAACAAACCCTTCTTTTGTCAAGCAAGTCTAACTCCACTAGATTTCTGTATAAGAGATTTCAGCTTGCAAAGTGAACGTATCGCACTCCCATTGTCATGTGAACTGACCCTGCCCAAATTTTAAGGATTGGCTTGTGGAGGTCATCTTAGGAATTAGTGATGATCTTTGTGTGGTCCCTTAAAGACTAATGAAATCCAGATGGGCATAAGGTTAGGACTGGTGTTCTTGCAACCTTGGAAAAAGGCAAGAATGTAAAACAAAGCAAATAAGTAAATATAGGAAAAGAGACAATTCTTGTAACTGCTAGGCTACAGTGATTTTCTCCCTAGAGAGGTTGTGCAAACAACCAGGAATTCCAAAAGCACTTTCATTTCTGTGGAGGAATGTATTTTCCTTGTTTCACTTCACACTAACTTTCCAACAAAACAGAAGGAAATCTGTAAAACTACAGTCACTGCTTTTTTAGTCCTCATACACACGGACGTTTTAAAATATGGACTTTAAAGCTAGTACCGTCGGCAGGAAAAAAACGGTGTTAAATTTTATCAACATGTTGTATTACCATCAATGCGCGTTTAGCCACACTAGCTTTCTCTGCATCTATTCGAAATCAATGGTTCCATTTGGGAGCCTTGATAAAATATGTAAAATATGCTTGCCGACCAGCCGCCGCAGTTATACGGCGGCAGGTCAGCTCTGCTGGGCGAGATCACGTAGCTATACGTCTTCTGGCCGAGCAGCCCCTGGCGCCGACGCGATCACCGCCGGGCTCCCGCGATCGCACGTTACAGAGCGAGAACCGGGAACTGTGTGTGTAAACGCACAGCTCCCGGTCCTGTCAGGGGGAGAAATGCCTGATTGTCTGTTCATACAATGTATGAACAGCGATCAGTCATTTCCCCAAGTCAGTCCACCCCCCCTTCAGTTAGAACACACCCAGGGAACATACTTAACCCCTTCCTCGCCCCCTAGTGTTAACCCCTTCCCTGCCAATGTAATTTTTATAGTAATCAATGCATTTTTATAGCACTGATCGCTATAAAAATGGTCCCAAAAATGTGTCAAAAGTGTCCGAAGTGTCTGCCATAATGTCGCAGTACCGATAAAAATCGCTGACTAGTAAAAAAAAAATATTAATAAAAATGCCATAAAACTATCCCCTATTTTGTAAACGCTATAACTTTTGCGCAAACCAATCAATAAACTTTTTTTAGGTGAATGGGTAGGGGTACGATGAACGGGAAGCGACCCTTGTCCTCATCAACATGGGGACAAGGTGCCCCCATGTTGAGGGAATGTTGCTCAGTATGGTCTAGGTCTAGGAGAAGGCACTGCATTTTTTTGGGGCGGAGGGGGTTTCTCCTTAAGATCCATACCAGACCGAAGGATTCTTTCCTTAATGTACATAATATAACTAGATACTAATACTTATAGGTAAAGTTGATCCAGGGAATATTAAATTGCCTCTTTGGGGAACAGGAAGGATATTTTTTCTCCTAGTGGAGCAAATTGGTTCATGCTTTATTGTTTTTTTTTTTTTGGTTTGTTTGTTTTTTGCCTTCCTCTGGACCAACTGTGGGTATAGTATTATGTATATACAGTAGAGTATGTACTGTATGTGTGTGTGTTTCTCTGTGTATAAACTGCTGCAATAAAACTTAAAATATAACTGAAGGTTTTGGATAACGTAGGGAGGGATTAGAACACATATCAGTTTTATTTCTGTCTGTGCCCCCCATTAGGGAGATTCACCCTCTGTATTTGGCCTGTCTACCATTATCACTGAAAGTGAAAGAATTTCTGAAGTATTGGGTTGTCCCCAGAACAGTAATAGAGTGGAAATCTTCCAATGGGGACACTAGTTCTATCAATTTACACAAATGACAAAAAAGAAAACGTGTTTTTTTAACCCTCTCCTACTCTATCCAAAATGTAAAAAAAAATAAAAAAAAAATAAACAGTGCGTGTCGGCACCATTTACTCAGCAGCCCTGCAGTTAGTGCATTTGCACTTTTTATAGAGTAAGCCAGCAACTTTCTAATCTGGTTTCCTAAAGGGTTTACTGAAAAACAGACAGAAAAACGCTTGGATAGGAATAGCTCTGCAGGGTCAGCTATAGGTCAGCTAAAACTGGCATAGTTTCAGGATGACCTCTTAAGTCCCTACGAATAAACTGCATTTGAAGGAGTTGGTCCCAAACACTTTCACTTTGTTGGCTCCTAAGAACCAGCTGTCTTTTATGTGGCCTGTAGACTGCATTTATTCCTCATTCCTAGGATTCTTCTAAACGGAAATAGAGGTAGCCTCAGTTAAACCCGGCATTGGTACAGTAACATCAATCACTTTAGGAAATGTTTGCTCCACAAAGAAGGAGAGTAACCTTTTTAACGAAATTATATGACTTTGCTCTGATTTCAAACGATTTTTGGTGATCTGATGCATTAAAGAGTAAAAATTAAAAAACTTTTCTGGTCTGCCTATGTTTTTTAAATGTGGAAAAATGTTTAAAGGGGTTGTAAAGGTTTGTTTTTTATTTTCTAAATAGGTTCCTTTAAGCTAGTGCATGGTTGGTTCACTTACCTTTTCCTTCGATTTCCCTTCTAAATGTTTTTTTTCTTTGTTTTCTTTGTCTGAATTTCTCACTTCCTGTTCCTCCTCAGTAAGCTGTTCAGTAAGCTGTTCTGGCTGAATAACCACCGCTTGGATGATGGGGGCAAGCTTACTGAGGAGAAACAGGAAGCGAGAAATTCAGACAAAGAAAAAAAACATTTAGGGGTAGATTCAGGTAGGGATCGCGTATTTGTGTGCGGGCGTAACGTATCCTATTTACGCTACGCCTCCGCAACTTTGACAGGCAAGTGCAGTATTCACAAAGCAAAGTTGCGGCGGCGTAGCGTAAATAGGCCGGCGTAAGCCCGCCTAATTCAAATGTGGAAGATGTGGGCGTGTTTTATGTTAATTTATTGTGACCCCATGTAAATGACGCTTTTTCCGAACGGCGCATGCGCCGTCTGTGAAAGTATCCCAGTCGCATGCTCCAAATTAACCCGCAAAAAGCCAATGCTTTCGACGTGAACGTAAATTACGCACAGCCCTATTCGCGAACGACTTACGCAAACAACGTAATCAACGGAAAATTCGACGCTGGCCCGACATCCATACTTAACATTGGCTGCGCCTCATATAGCAGGGGTAACTTTACGCCGGAAAAAGCCTTACGAAAACTGGGTATCTGTATTACGACGGTCGGGCGTACGTTTGTGATTAGGCGTATCTAGCTGATTTACATATTCTAGGCGTAAATCAGCGTACACACCCCTAGCAGCCAGCGTAAATATGCAGTTAAGATACGACAGCGTAGGAGACTTACGACAGTCGTATCTTAGCAACATTTAAGCGTATATCAGTTTGAGCATACTCTTAAAGTTACGACGGCGCGGATTCGGACTTACAACGGCGTATCTACAGATACGCCCGTCGTAAGTCTTTCTGAATCCGGCCCTTAGAAGGGAAATCGAAGGAAAGGGTAAGTGAACCAACAATACACTAGCTTAGAAGAACCTATTTAGAAAATAAAAAACAAACCTTTACAACCCCTTTAAGCTTTCTTATACAACTGTAAGAAAAAGTTTCTGAAAACGTACATATACAAGTAAAGTTACATACCTACTGTATGTCCACTTGACTTTTTCTTAATTTTTAACAGTTTTCGTTCTGCCTCTACCCCGCCTCCTGTCCCCATTTTGAATATTTGCTGCATAATTCTGTCGTAATGCATATGCGCCTCATCTTACGCATGCCTTGTATGACGTTACATGCATCTGTTGAAATAAAAAACAATAAAAAAACTCCAAGATCTGGCAAGATCTCAGGGAGAAGTTTTTTTTTTTTTTATAACCAGCGAATTTGTGTAATTTAGGTACAAATTTTACCTGAAGGCAAAAGTGACTTTACGTTCCCAGGGGGCATCTTTGCAGTTAGTACTACATCACCACCATTGATGGAAATCACCAGAACGATTGTCCCCATTGGAAGATTTCACCTTCATACCTGTTAGTGTGGCAACTCAAAGCTTTTTTTAAGGGTGTAACATGTAACATATTCCTGCTCCTGCTGCCGCTCGTCAATCCACTGCCTCTGTGTGAGAGCAGAAAAGGGAGAAGTTCCCCGTATCAGCTGTCACTTTTTGAAAAGAGCGTGGCTGTGAGAAGCTCTGCCCACATGGCCGCATAATCAATTCACAGAGTTCAGTGAATTAATGTACTACAAGTACCGATATCGGCTGTCAGCTTATAGTGCTCAATGAACTACAACGGTGCTGTTGAGTGCTGTAATAGTTCATTGATTCTTCCTGTCAGTGTTACATTGAAAGTCTACAGGAGGCCTGCATGGCACTGCATCTGCTGGTGCAATGCTTTCCAGACCCCTAAAAAAATTAAAAGTAAATGCACATTTTTTTACCTGTGAAAGGTGAACTTATCCTTTAAAGTAATTGTAAACTCTTCCATATACCCATTGACTGGCCTCTGGTGATACATAGAGATGAAACAAGTCCACCTACAGAAGTTGTACCTGTTCATCTGGAATGGGCCCTCGCCCAAGGAACTGCCGGGATTGTCGCTGCCAAGAGACCCAGCCCCCACATGGCTGTTTGGATGAACACTGGAAGTTTGCTCTGAAACCAAGCAGCCGTTTCCATTACTTTTTTATCTTCTCTGTGAGGTTAACTTTCTGTACCACAGAATTCACTCTGTACCCTAGGTAGTGCAGATCTTGAGATTGGGTCAGGTTTGATTCTTCTCTGTTTATGAGCCACCCGCAGATCCCTCTGTAGCTGGGGTATACTGGGGGCACAGAATAAAAGGTCGTCCAAGTATGGAATGACCAAAATTGCTTTTAAAGCGGAGGTTCACCCTCAAAATTAACTTTTTGGCTAACCTATCTCTAGCCTTAATAAAGGCTTGTAGCGTTGTCATTCATGTGTACACTTACCTGTCTTCAGCCGCACTTCCGGGTCTTCTTACTTGCGGGGAGTGGGCGTGTCGCTCCATTTCCCCGACAGGGAGCTCTGCATAGATGATTGACGTGCGCGTCATCGCCTTTCCGAAAATATCAGATGGGGACTCGGCTCTTTACAGCGCTATACGGCGCCTGCGCATGCCGTAAAGTGCAGAGTCCCCATCGGATATTTTCAGAAGGCGATGACGCACACGTCAATCACTATGCGTCGTCTTAGGAACGCCTACTCCCCAGGGGAGCGAGAACCCAGAAGCCGGGTGAAAACGACGGAAAAACTTAAGTACAGACCAAAAAAAAAAAATACAGCATACTGTTGATGTCAGCAGTATGCTGGATATAACAGTCTATAGATATTTTAGGGTGAACCCCCGCTTTAACTTCAGCGGGGCTAGAGCCTCTGACAGAAATTTCGTGAAAATTCTGGGGGCCTAAAACTGAAAGTGGAGAAGGTTCTTCCCCCACTTGATCGCAACCCACAAGAACTTTTGAGACTCCTTGTGAATCAGGATGTGCAAATATGCATCCCTTAGGCTGGGTACACACGGGCAAACATGTACGATGAAACCGGTCCGTCGGACCGTTTTCACCGTACATGTCTGCCCGGGGACTTCTGTACGATGGCTGTACTAACCATCGTACAGAAGTCCGCGCGTAAACAATACGCGGGGCGTGTCCGCGCCGTCGCGGCGACGATGACGCGGCGACGTGGGCGGGCCTGCCTTTTAAATGCTTCCACGCATGCGTCAAAGTCATTCGACGCATGCGAGGGACGGCGGGCGCTCGGACATGTACGGTAGGTCTGTACAGACGACCATACATGTCCGAGCGGGCAGGATTCCAGCGGACGGTTTTAAAACAAGTCCAGGAATATTTGCCCGCTGGGAAAAGGCCCGGCGGGCAAATGTTTGCTGGAATTCTGCCCGCTCGCGCCTACACACGACCGAACATGTATGTTGAAACTGGTCCGCGGACCAGTTTCAGCATACATGTTTGGTCGTGTGTATGGGTCCTAAGACTGAGGGAAGCCATGAAGCAATTCAGAGGCAATGTCATCTTTGCCATGAAGATGGTTTCCATTTGAAACTTTTTGTATACTACTCCCTCGTTTAAAGGAGTTGTAAACCCTTGTTTTTTTTCACCTCAATGCATCCTATGCATTAAGGTGAAAAAAGCTCTCGCAGTGACAGGCCCCCCAGCCCCCCCCTCGTTTTACTAACCTGAGCCCCTTCATTCTCTCAGTGGAGACGTGCTCTCCCTCTCTGCACGGCATCCCGGCTCTTGATTGGATAGATTGATAGCAGCGCAGCCATTGGCTCTCGCTACTGTCAATCAAATCCAATGATGCGGGGGTGGGGCCGAGTCCCGCTATCTGTATGAATACACGCAGAAGCAGAACTCGGAGAGCGCTTCTCCAAGGTGGACACCCAATGTGGAGAGTAGCCACCAGCGCCGCCAGGGGACCCCAGAAGAAGATGATCAGGGCCACTCTGTGCAAAACAAACTGCACAGTGGAGGTAAGTATGACATGTTTGTTATTTAAAAAAATAATAAAAAGGAGGGTTTACAACCCCTTTAAGGATTTCAAGTTTGAGATCAGGCAAAAATTGAACCCTAATCTATCTCCTGTGGCGGGAATGGAACAAGAACCCTCTGGTCGTCTAATTTGGGACAACGGGGCTGTTGCCTTCTGAGGAGCCCTGGGAGAGGAGGATACCAAAACAATAGTGTTTATTGAAAATGTTCAAGTTTTACAAAGAACAAAATATAAAGTGATATACACAGCATCCGATATACAGCATTACATCATATATAAAATCAGTTACTAGGTTAAATGTTTTTGGGCCAGATAGACCAACATTCGTCAATTTTTTTACAATTCAGAGAATTAATAGCTATCAATTGTTCGAATGTATAGTTCCTATGCACCGCCATTTTTACATCAGAGGTATTTATGGTTTTGTTTGACTTCCAATTTCGCAGAATCAGTGAACGTGTTTCTAAAAGTATGTGGGTTATGACCGGTCTAACATTGTGTGGAAGTTTATCAATATTTAAGTGTAGAAGTGCTAAGGCGGGATCAGGGGTTATGAGTAATCCAGTCAGAGAGGAGATAAATTGGAATACCTGGTTCCAGAGGCATTTAATATTTGGGCATTGCCAGATCATATGCATTAAGTTCCCTACGTGTCTGCAACCCCTCCAGCAAATGGGTGGCGTTCCTGGGAAGTACGTTGCCAGTCTGAGAGGAGTATAATGCCATCTATTTGCCACTTTGATCCCAAACTCCCAGTGTTTAACACAGTGGGAAGATCTATGTATTTATTTAAATGTGCGTTTCTTCTGCGTTTAAATGTGCGTTTTCTTCTGAAAAGGAAACACCAAAATCTACTTCCCATTTTTTCATTGCTACCGTTTTGGAGAACGTTAGTTTGTCCTGGAGCAGGTTGTAAAAGAAAGATATACCTTTCTTATCGTGTTTGTCTATAAAGTAAAATTGCCATACTTTATTCGGCAGTACTATAGTGGGCGGGGTCATGCATTTCAGAAAATGCGTAATTTGTAGGCATTTAAACAATTTGTCGTTCGTGAGGTGGTATTGCGTCATGAGTTGGTGTACAGATTTGTGGCGTGAGCCCTCATACAGGTCTGACAAATAAGTTATCCCCCGGTCAGTCAGGTCTGAGACTTTCAACATTGCAATTTTAGCTTCTAGCAACTTCAAGGGTAGTTTGAAATTGGTGTCCTGCAAATCCCTGTGGTTCTGTTCCAGAAGGAACCTCCAGGTCTTTATGGAAGTTTGCATTGGAGGTGTTAGCAAGGTTATATCCCATTGGTCCCAAATGTCTCTCAGAAGTAGCAGTGTTAAGTCTTTAGTCGGTGATAAAGTAGATTCTATGTCTACCCAAAGTGGTGTCTCAGTGTCTTGTAACCAGTATTTAATTTGGTCTAAGCGAACCGCCCATAGGTAGTCATAAATGTCCACTAGTCCCGCACCACCTGCTTGTTTGTGGGAAATTAGATTGTTTCGTGAGCATCTAGCTTATTTCCATATTTATATATTTATTTATATATTTTCTACTAATTTCTTAGTATAGTGAAATGGTATATGGACTGACAGGGTGCGAAACATATACAGTATTTGCGGCAATATCAACAGTTTGTAAGCAGATATCCTACCCATCCACGATATTTTCATTTTTTGCTGTATTTCTGAATTGGACTTCGAGCTTGGCGATCAGCGGGAGCATGTTGGCTTTGGCAAGTTCAGAGATATTGCTAGTGAGGACGATACCTAGGTAGGTGATACCTCCGGTGCTCCATGTATATGGAAGTTGCTTTTGTAATGCAGCTTTTGTATGGGATGGCACTCCCAGGTCTAATATTAGGGATTTAGTGAAGTTAACTTTGTAATAGGACGCCTCCCAAAAGGAAGTGAGAAGTGCATGTGCTTCTTTCAGTGACACTAGGGGGTTAGTCAGGAGCAGGATTACATTGTCCGCAAATAAATTTATCGTATGTTTGCTATCACCAAATTGGAAGCCCGTTATCAAGAGGTGTGAGTCGACCGCATCGGCTAAAGGTTCAATCATTAGGTTAAAGATCGTCAGAGACAACCTTGCCTGCAGAGTATACCTGTGCAGACGGTGAGGAGTAGAGGGCCATAACAGCATTTAGTATACTTCCTTTAAAGCCAAAATCTTGTCAGGAAAAAAACATTGTTTTTCCTGACGAGATTCTTAGCAAGAATATCTTGCCGCCCGAGTGTACAAACTCTCCTTTCAAAAGAACCACGGTTCTCTTGAAAGGGAAGAACGTGGTGACATCATCGCGTACGTCGAGCATGTGCTCGTCACATTCTTTGCCGTCGCCGCCACCTTGCTGCACCCTACCTATGCCTAGGAAGCTACCGCGCATGCGTCAAAGTGATTTCGAGCATGCGCGGGTTTCCACGGCGACAGGTAAGTATACAGACGCTCGGGTTTCTCGTCGGGAAACAGGCCGACAAGAATCTCAACGAGAAAATAGAGAGCAGGATCTCTATTTTTCTCGTCAAGATTCTGGGCAGATTTCCAGACGAGAAACCTCAAAGCCTCATACACACGCTCGGTTTACACGGCAGGAAAGCTCTGCCAACCTTTTTTCTTGCTGGTTCTTGCCGAAAAACCCATGCGTGGGTATGAGGCTTTAGGCTTTTCTTTCACTTTAATTAAAGTGGTAATAAATCCAAAAGCAGACATTTATTGTATTGCAGCTCAATAAATTCGTAGATGTGATGGCTGTATTTGTTTTCTTTTTTAGGCTTTCTTTCTTTCTTTTATTCTCACCTGGTGATCCAGCCATAAGGCTGTTGTTTTTTAACTGCAGATGTAGTGGGCAGAGGGTTGAAATTAACCATATACCCCTGACAGTTGTGCTTACAATGTTCAGCTTTTATTTGGGTAAAACCTTTATCCCAAACGGAACAAAACGGTAAGTGTATCTAAATTTGCTAGTACACCTAACGCTTCCCTTTCACCAGACTGACAACTCTGCTGTCCAAAGGTGTCCAGTTTAATCCACATAGCATAGAAATTTATACCCTCATATATTTCCAAAATACAAAACCTAAAAATTGGCCCTGGATGCAGAGATTGAACTATACTGATAGATGCAACCAGTTACGTGAAAAGGTTTCCTATACTTATTCCCAAAGCTACATGGCCAGTCCCACATGCCTTTCTCACTATATAACTGCGTAGTAAACTCCCATCCTCACTGAACACAAATGGATGACTCAGGACCACTCTTCCGTTCACAATCCAGAATCTCAGGCCAATCACCAACAAGCATGTGTTGTGCTAACACTTACAGAAGAACGCAGAGCACAGCTGGGGCCACATCCCTTTTTTTAGCCAGAGATGAAATACAGGAAGGATAGGTGGGGTGGCCAGTTCTGGAGGAATGCCATGGGGCCAGAGTCTTTCCTGGAAAAAGCAGAGAATGATCTTATGGAGACATGGAAAGTGTGCAGATTAACCTTTTCTGTGCTTTTTCTCTGTGTATACATCACTTGACATTTTATATATTTCTCTTTGGTGCAGTTATATGAAATATTTCGTACTGCCGTTACTGCAAAGCCAAACATTTTTAGAAGTGTTGTTTTTTTATACAAGCTTATGAATTTGTCTACAGGATTGGGCTAGAGTCAGTACTTTAAAAAGCATTTACGCCAGTAGTTGTCAACTTATGAGTTAAAGGGGTGCTCAATTGCTTAAAAAAGGGCTATCAGAAACGGCAAACCTGAAAGAAGAAACTATACTATATATTTTTGCCTGGGAATATGCTGTAGAAGACAATACAAACCTGTGAAGATATTACATGAGGCTAGTAGAGATCAATGCTATTACCCTAATCCAGGGGCGGATCCAGAGTCTAGTCTCGGGAGGGGCACTGTCAGAAAATACGTTTTTTTGGGGGCAATTTTTTCGGGGAAATGGCTGGTATTGGCACTTCAATCATCACGGCACCATGGTTGTTATGGTGTCAGGAAGATTGAAGCGCATTATTTCTATGATTACATTGTAATATAAAATGAAATAGTTCAACTCGCCATAATGCCGAATCAGTGGGAGCCCTGAGCCTGCCACTTGCCACGTCGCCTGCCACCAAATGCAGATTATCCCTTGCCACGTCCATGGAAAAAAAATGTCAGATGGTGCAAGATTAGGAAAACTACAGATCCGATTGGTCCGTCCCCGTAGGCCACGCCACGTCACTTCAGGTGCGACAAACTTTGTTTGCGGTCCACCCTGAGACGCACACCGTCCTGTACGGCGTTCTGCACGGTTCACTGCTCTCCCTATGGTTGTTATTGCCACCATATCGCTCCATCTACAGCTTTCCCGTCTTTGCAGACCTCACTGAGGACCTGGACACATCGGACACCAGTGACAACGGACCTCACTTATCTGAAATTCCTGTAATCTCATATCTATTGTGAGTAGCCAAAATTGGTCTGGTGAGGAAGGGGGTTTAAGTGCCCAGTGGTCAAGAGGTTAAAATCCCTTCTCATACTGCACTTAGATTGGTGCATCCTTATCTTTTCTTTGTGTCCCTTGCAACGTCACCTGCCACACATTGCGGATTGTCACTTGCCACGTCACCTGCCACACATTGTGGATTGTCACTAGCCACGTCACCTGCCACACATTGCGGATTGTCACTTGCCACATCACCTGCCACACATTGTGGATTGTCACTTGCCACGTCACCTGCCACACATTGTGGATTGTCACTAGCCACGTCACCTGACACACATTGCGGATTGTCATTAGCCACGTCACCTGCCACACATTGCGGATTGTCACTTGCCACGTCACCTGCCACACATTGCGGATTGTCACTAGCTACGTCACCTGCCACACATTGCGGATTGTCACTTGCCACGTCACCTGCCACACATTGCGGATTGTCACTAGCTACGTCACCTGCCACACATTGCGGATTGTCCACTTGCCACATCACCTGCCACACATTGCGGATTGTCCACTTGCCACATCACCTGCTACACATTGCGGATTGTCACTTGCCACATCAACAGCCACACTTTTTGAATTGTCACTTGCCACACGTTGTGAATTGTCACTTGCCACATCACCTGCCACACGTTGTGGATTGTCACTTGCCACATCACCTGCTACACGTTGCGGATTGTCCGTTTCCTGTTAAGGTGGTCTCTTGCCAGTATCAGGCAGCAGAGAGATGATGTAATCTCTCTGCTGCCCACGGCTGCCTGCACAGTAAGGGTGGAACTGCATGGATGCAGGGCGGGCACCAGGCGGTGAGAGATAATGACATCTTCCTGCTCCCCTGCCCGCTTGCTCCCTGATTGGCCAGCAGCGCCTCAAACACCAATCCACCCAGCTGCTCTCCTGCTCTTACCCACCCACTCACAAAACAACAGTCACCCGCACGCAGAGCTGCCCGTGCTGTCACCCACGGAGCTGTCACAGAATTGCCCGCACTGTCGCCCACGGAGTCACCCACAATAAATCCCGCAGAGCTGCCCACTCTCTCACGGTCACCCACATTCTTGGAGGGGGCAATTTCCCTGTTGCCCCCCCTGGATCCGCCCCTGCCCTAATCAATGTTCCCACTACAAATTCCTGAGGTCCAGGGGTTGCACATCATATACCAAAGGACCACCGGTTGGGCACCAGGGATCTACACAATCCATGTTTACCACTATAAAGGCATTCAGAAATGTACCACAATCAGCATTTTGCTGAGTTTTACCTTTCTGAACCTTGGTACACACTATAAGAAATTCAGATGAACGATCATCCGGTTTTCCTCAATGTTTCACAGCATGTCGAAAAACCAAGGATGGTACTAATTGTAAGAAAATTCTCAAATGAAAAGGCTTTTTTTTGTTTCACTTATTGTTGTTTATTTTTTCTGATCATTAGCAGTCTTTCATATCCAATTTTTCCTATACAAAAACAGTACACATTAAATGAAAATCGTTAGTTCTGGTGTATAATTTGGGAGTTTGTCCCTTCAAAAATATTTGTTTGGAAAGTCGGAAAGTTAAATGTTTGGAATCGAACGATCGTTCCTTGTCTGGAATTTTTCTTCCGATCTTCTCATACTGTGTACCCCACTTTAGAGTATACTTAGGGGTGTATTTATAAAAAAAAATGAACAGTACTTAAAATGTATAGTCCACCAATCTAAAAATTATCACTTTTTTTACCATTACTTTGCTATACTATGCACATTACCATTAAAGCTGAATTCCAGGTATAGTCATTCTTACCATACATTGATTACATTGGGGCAGCTTGCATCATTGTCAGTATGTATGTGCCATAACTGACTGCAACATCTCCAAGGAAGCCGGAAATCACTATAGTAGGCACCACAACTACAGTAATCTCTGGTAGCTTCCATGTCCCACGCCAAGTGGCAGTCCTACTGCATTATAAAAACAGGTAGTCACTCACATGGTATGGGATGGGAGCCATTTGCATTTTCTCAACGAATGCAAAGCACTCTCTGAAAGGACAAGGTGGAGAGGTGATGTGGTGATGTCATGATCTCAACCTTGTCCAGAGAACACTTTGCATTCATTGAGAAAATGCAAAGTGTTTCCTAAAAGCTATTGTAAAACCATATTTTTTTTAAAAATAACATACATTTCATACTAACCTGCTCTGTGCAGTGGTTTTGTAAAGAGCTGCCCCAGTTCTCCTCTTCTGGGGTCTTCCACCAGAGCTTCTGGTCCCTCAACCCTGCCAAGTACACCCATGGCAAGCTGCTTGCTCGCCACACTCTGTGTGTTCATTGACACACAGAGTGTGGCTCAGCCCCACCTCCACTCTCTGCTTCTGCCTCTCTTTCCAGTAAGGAAATAGAGATTTGAAAGAGCCGCTGCTCCCGTGCACAGTGCTGGATCAAGTTTGGGCTCTGGTAAGTATGGGCTGGTGGATGAGCATCATGCAGATGTTTTCTTTACCTGTAGCAGGTATGTTGTAATGCAATTTCTGAATTTGGCCACAAAATGGATACAGAGAGATGCTGACTTGTCCTTCAAGAAAACAGAGAGTCAGAGCACACTGGGAAAAAGGGGAGTTTCAGGAAGCGCCAAGGTGATGGAAGAGAGGAAAGTACTGAGGTTAAAAAAAAGAGAGAGACAAGTTTTCCACACAGAACTAACGTGAGGAGAGGAGATAGAGGACAGGCTTGGTGAGGTAACAGGACTGTGTGGTGGAACTTGACCTGAGAGAGAGGTCACACTGTCTACCAGCATCTGAGAGAGACAGACACACTTTTCCCGAGACTGCTACCAGGAGACTGAGGAGAGAGGATGGCAGAGAGGAGCCAGGAACAGTGACACCCACACAGATCACCACCGTTCAGTCCAGGGATCCTGCTCAGCAATACGGTGCTGCCTAGCAGAGACAACCCATACTGCTTCAAAGATCACAAGACCCATCCAGGTGTCCAGTTGTCTGTTGTCCGATCACCCAGCCAGCGCAGCTACCAGCCATCCTGATCGGCCAACAGGAGGTGATCCGGTGCCTTACAACATCACTAGGAGCCTGAACCAGTACCTGGGATTATCCTTTTTTTAACATAGTACAGACACTGCATGCAGACACCTATTCCCTATTCTACTGTCAAAGGATGCTTGTTTGGAGCTGCCCCTTTTAGCCATTCTGTTCTTACAAACCACTACCTCACAGGATTTCCTAGAGGATTACTGTCTCACTTTGCTTGATTAAACCTGCTCTCTTCACAAAGGGCCCCATTTTGCTAGCAGAAGACACTAGTACTCATCAACTCAGGGCCTGTAATGTTACAGAACTGTGCTTACTTTACCTGTTAACCCATTTTTTCTTTTTGTGTTGTTAATTATAATGGTGTTTGTGGCCCAGAAGGAGCTGAGAAGTTGATAGACTTTCTCTCCTCCCTCCCAGTGCCTGTGCGATGGACATATATATTATTATTCTTTGTTTTCTATTTCTACAGTTGCTAAAATATTAGAGATTGTCATTTCTATTGCATTGATACTCTGCAGCAAGGTTCAACAGTGCTGTAAGTTTCCAAGTATTCTTTTAGTGATAATAAATTAAGCTCATTTACCAGTTGTGTCTGCCTGTTTCTGGTATCAATCCAGTATGCATGGAGAGCTTACCGATCCTCGCTGGCTATCTTTCTTGGAGCACACAGGGAGCGCATTCTCAGCACTGTATATATAAATATATATACGGTATATAAGCGTCTCTTCTCCAGAGAGAATAAGTTCAGTGCTCATAACCTTTCCTCATAACTAATATCCATGAGTCCCTTTATTAGTTTTGTTGCCCTTCTCTTGACTCTCTCCAGTTCCAGCACATCCTTCCTGAGGACTGGTGCCCAGAACTGGACGGCATATTCCAGGTACGGTCAGACCAGAGTCTTGTAGAGTGGGAGAATTATCGTTTTATCTCTGGAGTTAATCCCTTTTTAATGCATACCAATATTCTGTTTGCTTAGCTTGCACCAGCTTGACATTGCACCCTTACATTTCTTGTTGCATTCTTTGTAAAGTTGGAATGCTGATGATATAACCCTCAGCCTTGTAGTTTTTGAAGGCCTTCTCCTTTGCTATTATATGCCATTTCACGTTGGAGTTAAGCCACCCAGGACTTTTATTTGCTCTTTTAACCACTTAAGGACCGCCTCCTGCAGATATACGTCGGCAGAATGGCACGGCTGGGCACAAGCACGTACCTGTACGTCCTCTTTAAGTCCGAAGCTCCGTGACCACGGCCGCGGGCCCCGCGGACCCAAACGCCGCCGGAGTCCCGCGATTGGTCCCCGGAGCTGAAGAACGGGGAGAGCTGTGTGTAAACACAGCTTCTCCGTTCTTCACAGTGGTAGCTTCATTGATCGTGTGTTCCCTAATATAGGGAAACACAATCAATGATGTCACACGTCCAGCTCCGCCTCCCTACAGTTAGAAAAACATATGAGGTCACACATAAACCCTACAGCGCCCCTAGTGGTTAACTCCCAAACTGCAATTGTAATTTTCACAGTAAACAATGCATTGTTATAGCATTTTTTGCTGTGAAAATGACAATGGTCCCAAAAATGTGTCAAAATTGTGTCCGCCATAATGTCGCAGTCATAAAAAAAACGCTGATCGCCGCCATTAGTAGTAAAAATGTTTTTTTATAAAAATGCAATAAAACTATCTCCAATTTTGTAAACGCTATAAATTTTGCGCAAACCAATCGATAAACGCTTATTGCGATTTTTTACCAAAAATAGGTAGAAGAATACGTATCGGCCTAAACTGAGGGAAAAAAATAGTTTTTTTTATATCTTTTTGGGGGATATTTATTATAGCAAAAAGTAAAAAATGCAAAAATGTATAAGAAAGAACTGGGACGGCCGCACTCCAAAAATAAAAATTTGTTCCCTTCAATAAAAACTGGTCACCAACATGGATGTCACAGCAAAAAATCAGGAAAAAGGGCTAACGCATTTCACACTCCCATACAGTGCTTATTCAGTAAGTAAAAAATATTGCATTTTTTTCAAAATTGTCGCTCTATTTTTGTTTATAGCGCAAAAAATAAAAACCGCAGAGGTGATCAAATACCACCAAAAGAAAGCTCTATTTGTGGGGAAAAAAGGACGCCAATTTTGTTTGGTAGCCACATCGCATGACCGCGCAATTGTCAGTTAAAGCGACGCAGTGCCGAATCGCAAAAACTGGCCAGGTCCTTTACCTGCATAAAGGTCCGGGTCTTAAGTGGTTAAATGTATTGGGATGCACTGGCTAATTCCCTTATTTAATATGCTCATAAAGCATACCCATTTTTCCTCTGTGTTCTTTGTTCCTAATATTTTATCCCATTTAGTATCTTCTGCCAAGGATCGTAGTTTAGGGAAGTTGGCTCTTTTGAAATTCAGTGTCTTTGCATTTCCCTTATGTTTCCTAATTGTGTGATTTATACTGAAACTAATTGACTGTGATTGCTGTTTCCTAAATTGCCCCGTATTTCCACATCCGTGATCAGGTCTGTATTGTTGGTAATCAGTAGGTCTAGAAATGCTTTTTTTTTAATTGGTGCATTTACCATGTGACCCATGTTGTCCTGCAAGACATTTAGGAACTGGCGAGCCTTAGATGAATGCGCGGTTCCTTCCACCCAGTCTATGTCTGGATAATTAAAACCCCCCCATTTTTAATGACACTTCCCATCCTTGTCACTAATCCAAACTGTGATAGGAGGTCCACCTCCACCCTCTGGTTAGGGGGCCTATATGATATTCCCAGTATTACTTTCCCCTTAGTTTCCTCCCTTTGTAGCTCTACCCATAAGGATTCCACCTCCTCCCTTGCTCCCTTAGTGATGTCGTCGCTCGCATTCACTTATATATCATTTTGGATATCCGGGCATACCCCTCCCCTTTATCCCTGCGATATAGGGAATACCCTTGAATGGTTGCCAGCCAATCATGAAAGCTGTTGAACCAAGTCTCTGAAATTCCTACAAAATCTAAATCCTCTTCGTACAACAGTAGCTCTAGTTCTCCCATCTTGTCCGCCAGACTCCTGGCATTGGTGAACATGCCACGTAGTTTAGACTGGTCGCATACTTTCTCCTTATTGGGTGTTCTGAGGTTGCAAATAGGACTTGTTACTTTACTTACCTCGGGTTGAGGTGCTTTAGTCCACCTATCACTAATGCACCCAATACTACCCTCTGGAATTTGTTCCGTGCTGACAATGTCTACCTCTGGAACCTCCCCCCTTTTGCCTATTTTAAAAGCCCCTCTAACTTTTCAGCCATCTTCACTCCCAGCAGATCTGCATTCTCCTCATTTAGGCGCAGTCTTTCCCTTCATTAGAGCTGGTAACCGACTGAGAGGTTGGCCCAGTTCTCCAGGAACCCAAACCCCTCCTTTCTACACCAGCTCCTCAGCCACTTGTTTACTTCCCTAATCTCCCACTGTCTTTCTGGTGTGGCTCGAAGTACCAGTAGTATTTCTGAGAATATTATCTTGGAGGTTCCTTTTCTCAATTTAGCTCCTAAGTCCATAAAATCGTTTTTTTTAGGAAACTCCATCTTCCTCTGACTTTGTCATTGGTACCAACGTGCACCATGACAGCCGGGTCTTCCACAGCCCCTCCCAGTAATCTGTCCACCAGATACGCTTCAGGTCTTGACAGATGTCCTTCTAAAGCCCCGTACACACGGTCGGACCTTTGTCCGACCAAAATCACATCGGAATTCCTACGGAATTCCATCGGAGTAAAAGAGAACATGTTCCCTATCTAAACACCGACGGAATTTCTCGGAATTTCCGATGGGGCAAACACACAGTCGGAATTTCCGATGAAAAAAGTCTGTCTTCCTTTCCTTTGGCTTTTCTCCCACCCTCACTGGAGGAGTGAAGGTGTACACCGAGTCGCATCTCCACACCTGCCGGGCATCCTACCTACTAAATTAATGGGTATTGGGGGTTATACCCTGTCCAAATTAACTAACAACTAGCTTCCAGACACTAATACGCAACAATACACAGGTTCTCAACAAGACAATACACAGGTACTCAAAAATACAGTACACAGGTACTCACAGCACACATGCACTCACAGCCCACATGCACTCACAGCCCACATGCACTCACAGCCCACGTGCATGTGCCCTCACAGTCCACGTGCACTCGCAGAACTGGTGCACTCGCAGTCCACGGCACTCGCAGTCTATGTGCACTCACAGCACACGTGCACTCACAGCACGCATGCACTCACAATACTCTCAATACTCAGGTACTTGCAATACACACAATACTCAGGTACCCACAATACACACACTACTCAGATACTCACAATACACAGGTACTCACAATACACACAATACTCAGGTACTCAAAATGCACAGGTACTCACAATGCACAAATTTTAAAAAGGCAACATATATACGGCTGCTTGGCGTTAATGACACTCTTACCTCAGGAGGCATAAACTCATGAAATGAGCAGCACACAGTGCTCAGTTGGAACACAAAGTAGGTAATAGTGTCTACCTAAATTAGTGTGAACCCATTGTGGTCAAAGACGGGTTTCTGACATATAGAGCTATGCAATGTACGGGTGGCTGAGGTGTGAGCACAGCAGGAAACAAATGTATGTGCAATTGCCAAATACTTGTAGAAACAGAATATTTAGAAACATTTTTCCTGTATCAAATCAGAACGCCAAAAAGACAATGAAAAAAATAAACGATTTCCGCTTATACTATCAGTTTGAAGCATCTTCAATAACAAGAGCCATTCTGTTTTTCTCAGACAAGATACATGTAAGCATCTCACTTCCGGCTGCAGTGAAAACTGTTGACTGAACAGAGTGTATACACTCCGTATTACACAATGATCTGGTGTCATGGGATCTGATTACAATAGCTCATTCACTGTGCTCAACGTATTTCAGTATTTATATTGGTTGTCAGCAAAGTGATATTCCTTGTCACAGGAAACAGGTGCTTAAACTTGATACATGTAAATACAGAGAGCCTGTGTAAAATGGAGGGTAACCTTGGACTGGAGAATATAAAATATATATAGGCAAGCTAGCAACATTATCAGTGGCGGTTGCTTTTACCACCACTGACATTTAGGGGGCAAATAGACTGTGCACTCTGCAAGTGCAGTTGCTCCAGAGCTTAGTAAATAAGGGGAACCTCTGCAGATGTCCATCATTCTAACATGTGCAAGCAAAAATGCTGTGTTTTCTTTTTTTTTTCTTGCATGTGATGGGGTATTCTTTGTAAAGTGGAGCTTCACCTCATTTACTAAGCTCTGGAGCAACTGAACTTGCACAGTCTGTCATCCCCAAAGTGTTTGTCTGCATGTCGTCTGCCTTTTTACCTATGTCTTAGAGAACTATATCAAGGCAGTAGGTAATCTGGCCCTCTGTTTGCAACTGAAATATGCATGTTAGAGACTTACACTTGGAAAGGTTAAAACCCCCAATGTTTATTTTATTGCAAAGAGGATGTAGGCATCTTGTCAAAGCGTATCTATGGTAAAAATGTAAAATCATATGTTCATTTTAGCAGTGTATTTGAAATCTGTAAACGTATGCTGTAAAGATCCCTACACATTTACTTCCATTAATTCTTTAACACTACATTCACTATGTCCTGTGGTCTGTCACACATTTCACAGAGCCTGCCTTCTGAACTGAGCAGAAGAGTTTCAGGAGGCAGTGTCAGTTAGACTCGTGCACAATGGAAACATTTGTTTAGTTTAGTTTATTTTCCGTCCTGTTAATTCGTAATCACTTGTAATTTTGCTAAACAGGTTTTTAGCGTGTTCGGACTAATTCGTATTTTTGCAAGCGTCATTTTCAGTTGAATCGGAATGATTCATATTAATGTAAGCCTTATTTTTAGTTGATTTATAATTCGTACTTTCGGTAGAGTACATTGTTTTTCGTTGATTCGTAACTTTTTTTTGGTTCGTTGATTTGTAATTTTTCGTGTCTCTATCGCTGCCTAACGTGCTTCAAATGGATTTGTACTTTTCTAAATACATTTTGGTTATTTGTAACGATTCGAAATCTCGTATTTTCATTTCGTTTTTGACATGCGGCTGTAGCCTCCGCCCCCTGTACACCATTTTGAGAGGGAGTTCAGCATGGTGAGGGAGGAGCAGAGAGCAGAGCAGAGCAGAGAGTGTTATTGTTGGATGTGTGGTTGGGATCACAAGTCGACTTGTTGTTGAATTAGGCCCCATTAACGCAACAACGAGTTATGCAGAAGGCATTCGGACATTCACTATTTGCGAAATAATTTATTTCGGATTCGGTTTTATTCGTAATTGCTCTGTTTGGAAATTCAAATGCTTCCGAACCCCCGAAAGTTGCTAAATTCGTCCGAATTTCAATTTGTTACGAAACTAATTGCACAAGCCTAGTGTCAGTACAGGAACTACATCTTGCAAGCAGCAAGGTACTATGGGATATATAGTCTAAGGAATGGAAAGTAAACAGCATGGGAGAAAGAAGCTGCAAAGCATGCAGGGAATACAGGAAGTTGTTGAAAGAGATGTTCAGCAGACAGCCAGCAACATAAAAGGACCTTTTTCAAGTAAGCTTATATTGGATTGTCAATAGTAACTATTGTGTTTCACCGATATCAGTTTTTTATCGGCGAGTACGAGTACCACTACTTTTGATCGCATACTCGCTGATACAGAGTACCGATACCTTTGTAATGCAATTTGAGCCCAAACATAATGAATAGGCATAATTTGCACTGCAAAGAATCAAATGCGATTTAAATAGGAATGCGGTGCAGTGATTCCCGCACCACTCCTGTGTGAACCCAGGCTGAAATCACTATGACAAGCCTGGGTTCACACAGGAGAGATACGGGAAACCGCATGTGATTCGAATAGGAATCGCACCGCATTCCTGTTCAAACCACATGTGATTCTTTGCAGTGCAATTTGAGGCTATTCATCTTTTATGGGCTCAAATCACCCAAAAGTATCAGTTTTGGGTATCAGATCATTTTTACAAAATACTTGGTATCGGTGCAACCCTTGTAACTATTGTTTGTATTGTTATTATAATGCTGGTGATATAAAATGAAAGATACAAACAAGTGCAAACAATAATACCATTACACAAATATCCAAATACCTACCACTTTTATAACAATTTAGTGTCTTTCAGTCGTGGGATATACTTGACTCCTTTCAACCCAATGCAGCAAAAACCCTGAGGAATAAAGTGAAAAATAGAAATGCATTGAAGCACACATCCAAACCCAAACAAGACATAGATCCCATTGATTACACAAAAAGACCAAAAATCCCCAACAAATCTATTATAAAATAAATAGGGCTTCTCACCCACACTCTCCAGTGGTCCCACTGCCACAAATAGCTGCATTCTATCACACGTGTTATGTCACAAGTTGGAGGTGGAGTGTCGCACACCCCGTGGCACTTCACACTAAATTAATATTTGGATTTACTAAACTTGTATCCCATTTTACCAAAGCCAACACAAAAAAACAACTTCACTACACCTATATCATTTTTTAAAGTCTAATGCCCCATACACACGATCACTTTTTGTCATGAAAAAAATAAATAAAAATTTCCAACTTCATCATTAAAAATTATGTTGCCCACACACCATCGTTTTTGAAAAATGATGAACAAAGCGACGGCACTCTAAAGGGGAAACTCTATTCGCCTTGAGGCTGCTTTTAGCTGGTTACTTGTTAGTAAAAGACGATTCGTGCTTTTTTGTCTGTTACAGCGTGATGAATGTGCTTACTCCATTATAAATGGTAGTTTTACCTCCCGTCTCATAACTTGCTTCTGGGCATGTGCGGGTTTAAAACGTAGTTTTTGCCCACACACGATCATTTTTTACGACACAAAAAACAACATTTTCAAAAATGACATAAAAAATTGAAGCATTTTCTTTTTTTTTTTTTTTCTTTTTTCAGAAGACGGAAAACGATGTGAAGCCCACACACGATCATTTTAAACAACGTTTTTCAAAATGTCATTTTATTTCATCACAAAAAACGACCGTGTGTACGCGGCATAAGTTTACCTTTTACATAAACTGGTCCATGCAGACAAGGGACCCAGATAGTTTAAAATGCACTGTGCCGTTTGTAAAACTATTACTATGTGCAAATGTATACCTGTCATCCATGAAGCCTTTCCAAAATATTCTTAGGCCCCATACACACGAGAGGATTTATCCGCGGATACGGTCCAGCGGACCGTTTCCACGGATAAATCCTCTCGAGGATTTCCGCGGATTTCTATGCGATGGCGTGTACACACCATCGCATTGAAATCCGCGCCGAAATCCTCTGGCGATGACGTGTCGCGCCGTCGCCGCGATTATGACACGGCGACGTGCGCGACGCTGTCATATAAGGAATTCCACGCATGCGTCGAATCATTACGACGCATGCGGGGGATCCCTTCGGACGGATGGATCCGGTGAGTCTATACAGACCAGCGGATCCATCCGTTGGGATGGATTCCAGCAGATGGATTTGTTTGGCATGTCATCAAATATTCGATCTGCTGGAATCCATCCCAGGGGAGAAATATCCGCGGAAACAGATCCGCTGGAGTGTACACACCATAGGATCTATCCGCTGAAACCCATTTGCTGTGATTTTTCAGCGGATGGATTCTATCGTGTGTACGGGGCCTTAGGGGCAGATCCACAAAGATCTGCCCCGGCGCAGCGTATCTGAGATACGCTACGCCACCGTAACTTACTTCTCTTTGCTTCGAATCCAGAAAGAATTTGCGCCGTAAGTTACGGCGGCGTAGTGTATCTCTCGCGGCGTAAGGGTGCGGAATTCAAATTGGGCGGGTAGGGGGCGTGTTTCATTTAAATGAAGCGCAGTCCCTAAATTTCCCGCCGTGCATTGCGCTAAATGACGTCGCAAGGACGTCATTGTTTTGACGTGGACGTAAATTACGTCCATCCCGATTCACGGATGACTTACGCAAACGAAAAAAAAAATTCTAATTAAACGCGGGAACGACAGCCATACTTAACATAGCAGGTTTAACTATATGCCACGAAACAGCAGCTTTAACTATACGCCGGAAAAAGCCGACTAGAGACGACGTAAAAGAATGCGACGGCCGCTCGTACGTTCGTGGATCGTCGGAAATAGCTAATTTGCATACTCAACGCGGGTTACGACGGGAACGCCACCCAGCGGACGCCGAAGAATTGCATCTTAGATCCGAAGGCGTACGAAGACGTACGCCTGTCGGATCTAACCCAGATGCCGTCGTATCTTGTTTTGAGGATTCAAAACAAAGATACGACGCAGGAAATTTGAAAGTACGCCGGCGTATCAGTAGATACACCGGCGTACTCGCTTTGTGGATCTGCCCCTTAATGTTTACATTTCTACATCCTGGCTTATCTCTGGGATATGGGCTACAACATAATGGCCACTGAGCCTTGTTCTTTGAGGACACCTAAAGTGATAATTTCTCGGTGGGCATTTTGTTGTAGCTCAAAGTATAAAATGGAAAGGGTCTACAGTGGTGTGAGGATTTGTGCAGGAAAAGTCTGTTTAGATCATGCTCAGCTTTTGAAACAGGAAGCTCACTTGCTCCTGAGTTGCTGGGGGTGAGCTCCCAACTTCTGAGTAGGAATGTAAACATTGGGACTATTTTGACTAGACTTCATAACATAAAACGTACCATCATTTGTATTAAAGTGGATGTAAACCCAACAAATTGTATTTATTTTTTTGATGTCACAATGTAGAGAATAAGATTGCCTATCATCTGTGCCCAGTCTTGCCACACAGAGTTAATCCAGCTCTGAGCAATCCTCTTTTTATTGTTCAGGGAAATAAAACAGACTTCTAGATAAAAACCAAAGTCCTTGCTTGAGTGACAGGTTATTTACACATGTCGTGCACTGCTTGCAGACATACACAGCTTCTGTAAAAAGTGCTCAATTCACATCCCCCTCCCCTCTTCCCTCCAGCTCTATGTATATTCTGATGGCTGTTGCATTTTCTCATGGCACTGAACTGTGACTCACCCCATATTTTGAAAACATTTAATCAAAACACAGGGGAGGGGATGTGAATTGTGCACTTTTTTCAGAAGCAAGGACTTTGGTTTTTATCTGGAAGTCTGTTGTATTTCACTGAACAATAAAAGATGATTGCTCAGAGCTGGATTAACTCTGTGTGGCAAGACTGGGCACATATGATAGGAAATCTTATACTGTACATTGTGACATCAAAAAAAATAAAAACATTTTTTGGGTTTACATCCACTTTAAACAATACTCTCACAAATGGTACTACCTGGTCCCCTTGTCTTCAAGGGACAAATAATGAAAAAGGTGAATTTAGCCAATAAAGTTCCATATCACAATACAGTATTTACAGACTATTTGAAATCTGTTTATTATCTATAATGATTATCAGCAGTCTGGATAAGTTTCCATGAAAAGAGACTTGACTTGACCCTCCATTCATGTATGCAATTGTCTTTTGATAACTGACAACAGAGGCCTGTGTTTTTCAGGAATGATGAGATGCAGAGTTTAGGATCAGCCAGTGACAAAGCTTTTTCTGTTATATGCTCTGCGATGGGTTTATTTTGTGCTGCTGACCTCACTACTTCCATGATTTGTCAGTCACAGCTGGCTCTAACCCTCAAAATCTATCTCTGTCGCCTTCCACTCCTAAACTCTAAAAAGATCCTTTGCTTTTACAACAGCACAGCTCACCAATTTGGGGAATGCCAAAAGTCTGACCTTCTGACTCAGAATAACTATAGGACATATGGCCTTTTGCGTGTCCCTGCTCCCACAGAGGGGATGTAAATATTCCTATGGCAGCTATGCTACATGGAAAGAATGTTTGCTAGTGAAACCCCCATTATTGTACATTTGTGAATGTCTACTGAACCCCATGTGAACTCGCTGATTAGTCACTAAACATTATAGAGTACTGCATTTATGTATTAGTATATCATTTAAGGGAATTTTTTTTTTATATACTTGTATCGATTTTTTGCCATTTTCACATTTTATTGGTGTCCCCAGGCTGCAGGCTCCACACAAGTATACTGTATGTGTACCATATACAGGTAAATAATTTATTCCGAGTGCTGGTAATATAATTTATAGGAGCTGTCCAGCTATTTCTCTCCATTTAACATTTATAATACAAGCTCTTTTTTTTAAAGCTGTTGTTTTCCTATAGTTAATGGGTTACCACACCCATTGACACACTGAAGGCTGACTAACTAAACTCCTTCAAGCCTGGCTCACACATATGGGTTTCTCCGCATCCAATTTGCATGACATGCGAGCATGTCCGGCCTGTTCACACATGTCCAGGGCGGCCACGGTCTGGAATGAAAAAGGGTCCTGTGCGTGTTTGGGTTCACGTGCAAATTTAGTAAAAAATTTGGACCTAAATCGCACCTGAACCGGTGAACAGACACGATTCGGTCCCCAGGCATGAACCCGCAGTCGCACATATGTGAACCCAGCCTTAGTGTCAAAAATCAATCCCAAACATCCTGTTACTAGGTTATGATTGGAGTAGTTTTTTGCCAGTATTAATTTAATCCTGTAATTTTAAAAGTAGCTTATAAATGACATATAATATAGCTTACACTGAGTATTTTCCAGCCTTATGATCATTCTTTTTCAACCTTTTAACCACTTGCTTACTGGGCACTTAAACCCCCCTCCTGTCCAGACCAATTTTTGTGGCAAGGGTGGGCACTGATAGGCGGCACTGATAGGTGGCACTGGTGGGCACTGAAAGGTGGCACTGATGTGGGTGGCACTGAAGGGCATTGATAGATGGCACTGGTGGGCACTGATAAGTGGCACTAATAGCTGGCAGTGATGGGCACTGATAGGTGGCAGTGATGGGCACTGATGGGTGGCAATGATAGGCACTGATCAGCACTGGTAGGTTTCACTGCTAGGCAGCACTGCTAGTTGGAACTGATGAGGCACTAATTGGCACCACTGGTGGGCATTGATAGGTGGCACTCATGGGCATTGATAGGTGGCACTGGTGAGCACTGTGGGCACTGGCAGGTGGCACTGGCAGACGGTAATTGTGGGCACAGATGAGGCAGATGTGCCTCCTTCCTCTTCGGGGCCGATGTCCCTTACACATAAGCCGGTGATTGGCTTTTTTTTCTCCTCACGCTGTCAGTCCAACAATTGCCGAGCTTTTGTTTACATCACTTGATCAGCTGTCATTGGCTGACAGCTGATTACGTGGGAAGGGGCTTGGATCTGTGATCACCCGCATCTCAGTGACTTGGTGATCACTGCGCGCGTCTATTGACGTCTATTGATGGCCTCCCGGAAATTCAGGTCCACGCTGTAGCCGTCATTCGGCTATAGCACGGACGCCAAGTGGTTAAACAAGTATGGGAAATGTGAAGCATGGTGCAGATTAAAGTGGTTCTAAAGGTGGAAGTTTTTATTATCTTAATGCATTCTATGCATTAAGATAAAAAAACTTCTGTTTCCAGCAGCCCCTCTAATACTTACACAAGGCCCATCTCTATCTAGCGATCTTGCACGTGGGTCTCAACTAGCTGGGACTCTCTCTCCTCATTGGCTGAGAAAGCAGTGGGGCGCCATTGATTCCCACTGCTGTCAATCAAAGACAGTAAGTCAATGATAGACGGCACTGATGGGCACTGATAGGTGGTACTGATGGGCACTGACTGGCGGCTGTGATGGGCACTTACAGGCGGCTGTGATGGGCACTGACAGGCGGCACTGATTGGCAGATAGGCTGTACTGATTGGCACTGACAGGTGGCACTGATGGGCAGCACTGATGATGAGATACTGACAGGTTTTACTGCTGGGCACTGAGATGGGCACTGACTGGCACTGATATGGGTACTGATTGGCACTGTGATGTGCACTGTGAGCTGTGTTTTTATGGGGCACTGACTGACAGCTTATGGGCACATTTTAAAAGGTGTTGTGGCACATCTGAGGGGCTGTGCTGATAATCAGCACAGCCCCCCCCCCCTCTAGACAGGGAGAGCCGCCGATCGGTGGCTCTCCCTGTCAGCGCGAACTGTTTACCGACACTTCCTGGTTCATGTGATGATCAGCTGTGATTGGTCACAGCTCATCACGTGGTAAAACGCCTCTGCCAGATGCCTCTTACCATGATCGGAGATGCAGCGTGTCAAACTGACACGCCACACTTGAGATCGCAGGGCGCGCACCGGCATGTTATCCTGCTGGATGTCATATGATGCCCAGCCAGGATAACAGAACCACTTCCCGGCCGTCATTCTGCATACGGCGGGTGGGAAGTGGTTAACCATGTTCGTCTTGACATCCTTTCCCTCTGCAATGCCACTAAGGTTGAGCTCCATCTGCAGCGAAGAAAGTGGGCTGCACCTGTCTACACAAAGAAGAACACTTGAAATACGTTTCTGTGTTCAAGGAAACACTGCTAATAATTACTATGAGGCAGATCCACGTACCTTTGCACCGGGCGCAGCGTATCTAAGATACACTACGCCGCCGTAACGTATCTTTTTTTTTCGAATCCTCAACAAATTTGCGCCGCAAGTTACGGCGGCGTAGTGTATCTTTGGCGGCGTAATGGCGCGGAATTCAAATGGAAGTAATGGGGGCGTGTTTTATGTTAATACGTCGTGACCCGGCGAAAACAATATTTTTTTTTAACTGCGCATGCGCCGTCCGTGGGGGTATCCTAGTGCGCATGCTCGAAATTAACCCGGAACAAGCCAATGATTCCGACGGTGACGTCATTCTACGCAAATCCCTATTCGCGAACGACTTACGCAAACGACGTAAAAAAATCAAAATTGTACGCGGGAACGACGGCCATACTTAACATTGAGTACGCCTCATAACAGCAGCTTTAACTATACGCCGGAAAAAGCCGAACGCAAACGACGTAAACAAAATGCGCCAGCCGGTCGTATGTTCGTGGATCGCCGTAAATAGCTAATTTGCATACTCAACGCTGAATTCGATGGAAACGCCACCTAGCGGCCGCCGAAAAATTGCAGCTTAGATCTGACGGCGTACTAAGACGTACGCCTGTCGGATCTAGCCGAGATGCCGTCGTGTCTTGTTTTGAGGATACAAAACAAAGATACGACGCGCAAAATATGAAATTACACGGCGTATCAATAGATACGCCGGTGTAATTTCTTTGTTGATCTGCCCCTATATCTACAGCTCACAGTACATTAGTGTGATGTTTATTGGGAAGAATGCTCCTTACCTTTGTGGTCATTGAGAAGAATATCTCCTTTAAAAATAGCTAAAAAGATTATCAGTACCAATGGAAACTCACCTGAGAGACAAAAATTGCTTTATGCCCATAGAACCTCTAGCAACCTATGAAAATCTGGAGGGACCCTAGGGTTCCATGGAACCCTGTTTGAGAAACAATAGTAGATTAAATTGCACAAGCAAAAACACCACCTACCTACCAGCTTGCATGCTAAGTAATATTTGAAGAAAGATTGTTTTTGCAAACATGATTTAGTCATAGGAGCAAGATGCATACATTAAAGTATACCTCCTACAGCAAACTGGAGTGAGGAAGGGTTAGAACATCTGTTATGGTTGTCAATGAGTTCATTGGAATTTCACTTCAATGGAATTTCTCATGTCGCGCGACTTGGGACGGCTTGGAGCGACACAAGTCGGATCCCAAGTCGCTGTAGTGTGAACCGGCACCAAGACTTTTGTTTTAAAGAACGGTAACAATCTTCTGTGTTAAAACCATTGTATGCTCTTAAATTAAATGGTCACTAAAGGCAGATTTTTATTTTTTTTTAAATAACAAACATGTTATACTTACCTCCACTGTGCAGCTCGTTTTGCACAGAGTGTCCCCTAATCCAATCTTCTGGGGTCCCTCGGCGGCTGTCTCAGCTCCTCCTCGCAAAAGCTTTCTACCTTCATGCGAGCGAGCGAGCATGGAGGAAAGCTTTTGCGAGCGCGCTCCTGTGATACAGCGGCGGGCATAGCCGCCGACTGTATTACTCGGCCCCGGCGCGCAGCGTGATTGACAGCAGCGCCAGCCAAAGGCAGCGCTGCTATCAATCCGTCCAGCCTAGCCAATCAACGGCCAGGCTGGGAACCGAAGACCATCACATGGACGCGCGCGGGACTTTCGAGGGGTCAGGTAAGGAAAACGGGGTTCGGGGGGGGTGGTACCATCGGATGTTTTTTCACCTTAATGCATAGGAAACATTTACCTTTACAACCCCTTTAAACACATAATAGTGCCAAATATTACTGAAGCACTGATTCCAGGTATAGGAAATGTGCATATGATTATCTTAGGATAAAAAACAGACATGAAAAAAGTTTTTTTATCAGTGGCGGCTCGTCCATAGGGGCGCCCGGGCGCCGCCCCCCCCCCCTCCTGTAGTCACAAAAAAAAACAAAAAAATAAATAAATTTAAAACGGCCCCTTTAACCACTTAAGCCACGGACCATATTGCTGCCTAAAGACCCAAGGGGTTTTTACAGTTCGGGACTGCGTCGCTTTAACAGACAATTGCGCGGTTGTGCGACGTGGCTCCCAAACAAAATTGGCGTCCTTTTTCCCCCACAAATAGAGCTTTCTTTTGGTGGTATTTGATCACCTCTGCGATTTTTATTTTTTGCGCTATAAACAAAAATAGAGCGACAATTTTGAAAAAAATTCAATATTTTTTACTTTTTGCTGTAATAAATATCCCCCAAAAACATATATAACTTATTTTTTTTTCCTCAGTTTAGGCCGATACGTATTCTTCTACCTATTTTTGGTAAAAAAAAATCGCAATAATCGTTTATCGGTTGGTTTGCGCAAAATTTATAGCGTTTACAAAATAGGGGATCGTTTTTTTGCATTTTTTTTTTTTTTACTACTAATGGCGGCGATCAGCGATTTTTTTCGTGACTGCGACATTATGGCGGACACTTCGGACAATTTTGACACATTTTTGGGACCATTGTCATTTTCACAGCAAAAAATGCATTTAAATTGCATTCTTCATTGTGAAAATGACAGTTGCAGTTTGGGAGTTAAACACAGGGGGCGCTGTAACATTTAGTGTTCACTTTGTGTGTGTTTACTAGTGTAGGGGGGTGTGGCTGTAGGAATGACGTCATCGATCGTGTCTTCCCTATAAGGGGAATGACGCGATCGATGCGCCTACACAGTGAAGCACGGGGAAGCCGTGTTTACACACGGCTCTCCCCGTTCTTCAGCTCCGGGGAGCGATCGCGATGGAGCGGCTAAAAACAAATAGCCGCGCCGTCGTCCCGGATCGTTCCCCGAGCGGACCCGACCTCCGCATGTACCGGGGGGGGTCCCGATCGGACCCCCCACCCACGTCTAGCAGAGGACGTACAGGTACGTACATGTGCCTGTCCGTGCCATTCTGCTGACGTATATGTACATGAGGAGGTCGGGAAGTGGTTAAGAAAAAAAATGTTTTAATTTCAATATTTTTTTTTACCAAATGCACTATGTGGCGCCGGCCACGTGCGTTATGGGAAGCGCCACGTCCATGCAATCACAAGATTGCAGACGTGGCACTTCATTTGCGGGCTTTAGAACCGCCTTGTGGCGCTTACCACAGTGTCTGCCCGGCGCTCGTAGTGTCTATTACTACGGCCGGGCAGATTGATTGACATCTAAGGCCATGATGTCACTTCCTGTTGTCTCTCTCTCATCGCTCCTGAGAGAGAGGAGACAGGAAGTGTGAGGAGCAGACTCCTCCACAGCCATGGCTCCACCAAAATAGTAAGTGCTGCTGCCCCTCTGTAGAATTTTCCTTTCAAAAGGTGAGGTCGTCGGCGGCACCCCCCCCCCCGGCCCCCCCCGCTTATTAACCATGAATAAGAATGTAATTTTTTAGGGCGAATTTCAGCGGCACCCGCAACCCCCCGCAGCCCCCCCCCCCGCTGTAATTGATGGGGCAGTCGCTGTAATTGATGGGACAGTCACTGCTATTGATGGGGCAGTCGCTGTAATTAACGGGGCAGTTGCTGTAATTGATGGGGCAGTCGCTGCTATTGATGGGGCAGTCTCTGCAATTGATGGGGCAGTTGCTGTAATTGATGGGGCAGTCGCTGCAATTGATGGGACAGTTGCTGTAATTGATGGTGCAGTCGCTGTAATTGATGGGACATTTGCTGTAATTGATGGGACATTTGCTGCAATTGATGGGGCAGTCGCTGCAATTGATGGGACAGTTGCTGTGATTGATGGGGCAGTCGCTGTAATTGATGGGACATTTGCTGTAATTGATGGGACATTTGCTGTAATTGATGGGGCAGTCGCTGCAATTGATGGGGCAGTTGCTGTAATTGATGGGGCAGTCGCTGCAATTGATGGGACAGTTGCTGTAATTGATGGTGCAGTCGCTGTAATTGATGGGACATTTGCTGTAATTGATGGGACATTTGCTGTAATTGATGGAGCAGTCGCTGCAATTGATGGGACAGTTGCTGTGATTGATGGGGCAGTCGCTGTAATTGATGGGACATTTGCTGTAATTGATGGGACATTTGCTGTAATTGATGGGGCAGTCGCTGCAATTGATGGGGCAGTCACTGCAATTGATGGGGCAGTCGCTGTAATTGATGGGGCAGTCGCTGTAATTGATGGGGCAGTCGCTGTAATTGATGGGGCAGTCGCTGTAATTGATGGGGCAGTCACTGCAATTGATGGGACATTTGCTGTAATTGATGGGGCAGTCGCTGCAGTTGATGGGGCAGTCGCTGTAATTGATGGGGCAGTCGCTGTAATTGATGGGGCAGTCGCTGCAATTGATGGGGCAGTCGCTGCAATTGATGGGGCAGTCGCTGCAATTGATGGGGCAGTCGCTGCAATTGATGGGGCAGTCGCTGCAATTAATGGGGCAGTCGCTGCAATTGATGGGGCAGTCGCTGCAATTAATGGGGCTGTCGCTGTAATTGATAGGGCAGTTGATGCAATTGATGGGACAGTCGATGCAATTGATGGGACAGTCGATGCAATTGATGGGACAGTCGATGCAATTGATGGGACAGTCGATGCAATTGATGGGACAGTCGATGCAATTGATGGGACAGTCGATGCAATTGATGGGACAGTCGCTGTAATTGATGGGGCAGTCGCTGTAATTGATGGGGCAGTTGATGCAAATGATGGGACAGTCGATGCAATTGATGGGAGAGTCGCTGTAATTGATGGGGCAGTTGATGCAAATGATGGGACAGTCGATGCAATTGATGGGACAGTCGCTGTAATTGATGGGGCAGTTGATGCAAATGATGGGACAGTCGATGCAATTGATGGGACAGTCGCTGTAATTGATGGGGCAGTTGATGCAATTGATAGGGGCAGAGGCTGCAATTGATGGGGACAGGCGCTGGCTGCAAGTGATAGGGAGAGAGGCTGCATTTAATGTGACTCAGGCTACATTTGATGTGACACAGGGCTGCATGTAAGGAGGGACTCCGCTGGGGACACCTGATGGCATCTGGGGCAGGCGACACGCTCTGGGCTCCCACTGATTCTGCATTATGGTGAGTTGAATGGTTTCATTTTATATTGCAATGTAATAATAGAAATAATGTGCTTCAATCATCCTGACACCATAACAACCATGGTGCCGTGATGATTGAAGTATCTTTATCTGCTGATTGTTAAACTTTCTAGAATACACATTTATATTGTTGTGTAGAATCTGGGCCTGCTGTCCCTCTCTCTCCCTCCAACCCTCGTTCATCTCAGATGCTAACCACACCACCTTAGAGCTACGACCACTATTTTGATTAAACCACGCCCATTTCCACCAAGTGGGAGGGGTCAAAAAGGAAGGGCGGGGTCTGGCGCCCCCCCATCCTAAAACTTCACCAGCCGCCACTGTTTTTTATTGTATGGAAAATGGACCCAAAATTCCACCTTTACAGATCTGTTTTTCTGGTGATCTTCAACCATGAATGATCTTTCACATTTAATAAAATGTATACAGTATATCATCACAGGACAAAGATCGGAGAAAGGATGCAAAAAGTCTCAACATATCTATTTAGCATACTATAATAATAAAAAGCTGAATTCCATTCAGCATTCAGTGAAATAGAATCATGGAGCGTTTCATAAGGTTCATAACATAAATAAATGTTTCAGTGCTTTCTCAAGGCCAGTGAATAACAATGAGTGACAGCGGGCCTTAAATAAACATGAATATATTGTGTAATATTTAATGTGTTACATCATACTGGTCCCTGTTGAAAGGAGTTGTTATTCTTTTCTCCTAACAGAATTTGTTCTGCTGTTGGATGAAACATTTCTGACATTGACTTCCTTATTTTTCACTCAAAATGAACTTTTATGTTTCCTCTCTCCCGTACTGACGGCCAAACGTAATGTCATTGTTAAAACATTTGGAGTTAAGCGGATGAGGTTACATTTGCTAGCGCCTCATTTCTTAGGCTCTTCACAACGATGGGCATTGATAAACAGCACAAAAATGTAGGATGCAATGTATGTTAAAGTTTACACTTTATGTTGTTTTCTAGGAATAATTTCCATGAGAGCCTTGGTATGTGGCACAGATCTATAGATTAAAAAACATTACTTTACTGTATATCATAATCAACACATTGCAAAATGTCACCGCGCATCTTTTTTTTCTTCAATAGTAGCAACTAAAGTGACTGCCATTCAAATTCAAGAAAGTGAGCCACACACCAATGACATCTCAAAAGTCCACATGTTTTTAATGAACAAGCAAATAGGTTCCAGCACATACTGCAAAGCTTTTAGCCACACCTCCAACTCGTTTCACCCATTTAGAATCAATGTTTACAAACATTTAAGAATTGTTTAACCACTTCCCACGACACCTCCAGGCCCTTTAAGAGGTTCTAAATGCTGGTGTGAATGACCACTGTGATTGGACATCACATGATCGGAAAGCTCTCTATCACAAGTATAAATCAGGAGCTTTCCGCTACACACCAGTAGCTGTGTCGGGAGTGCATTCTCTGCACAGAAGTTTATTTACATAGGGACACATATATGCAGCCTCTCTGCAATAAAGCCCACTCTCTGAAAGCCTACAAATATGCATAACTCTGGTGGGAACTGGTTAATGCCCTTTTACATGGGCAGCATCTGATCCGGTCCGTTGATCCCCTGCTGAATCAGAGCAGAACGGAACAGATGCCACTTTTGATACATCTGTGTCAATTCATGTTTTTCCTCCAGCTTGGAACCAGACCCACGTTAGGTCTCTGGGCAAGCAGATATAAATGGATCCTTTTACTTACGATCCATCACGTTTAGGTCCAAAAAATGGAAAAGGGAACAAATCTTTTTTTTTTGGGGGGGGGGGGGACCTTGACAGAGGTAATGTGTCCTGTGGTGTCCTGTGGTGGTGGGACCCTGTGCTATCTAATGCCCAGTACACACGATCCGATTATCGTACGAATGATCGTTCGTTTTTTTTTGTATGCTAATCTCACGTCGAATCTGATGAGTTTACTAAAGTCACGAAACTTCTCGCACGGCAGAATAAAAAAATCAGAAGTGATGTCATGTGTTGTAATGCATTTGTATTGCATTTTACTGATTAAACGAAAATTGTACGATCTGGCATCGTACGAAAAAAAATTCCGTGCATGTCCGATAGAATAAAATCGGATGAACTGTCCTGATCGGCTCTCGGAAGCTCTGTACTAACGATCCGATTATCGTACGATCGATTCGAAAGCGGCATTTTTCGTACGATTTTCGGATCGTGTGTACGGGGCATTACCCTCCCTGGCGGTATGATTATTTCAGAAAAAAGGTGCTGAAATCGGTACCATTATTTGAAAGGAAATTTGGCGTTTTATACTGTAGGTCTGTAATTCTTAGGAATAACTCACTTAAATCTGACCAAACAAGATTCTAATAGGCATCCCGGGTATGACATTTTTTTAAAAACAAAATTATAAATTATAATATAATAAATAATTATAAATAATTATAACAAGTAATAATATAATTATAATAAAAATGATTCAATCATTTAATCAACTCAAAATTACTGAAATTTGCTCAGTTGCAAAATTGTGGCTGTCATTACTTTTATTTTTTTATGACAAATTTCCCCACAAAAAGTGATTATAATTTATTATCGCTGTTTTCTAGCTGCTCTAAAACCATTTTTGACATAAAGGGACACTTTTGGTTGCTATGGACAATCTACAGTTTGGAGCCAGAAAGAACAGTTTTTATTATATAAAAGTACATGCAGGGCACTGGGCAGACCACTAGGGACAAGGGGTGTGTATTTTTTACATACAGTACTGTAATCTATAAGATTACAGTATATTGTATGTAATGTGTTTGTTTACGTTTTTGAATTTGGCGCCGTTCTCCGCCCCGTGTGTCGTACCGTTGCAGGGAACGGAGATCGGCGGCACAGGAGGACGCTGTGTGAATCGAGCGAGGTCCCGCTCGCTCACACAGCGCTGTGGCATCGCTGGATCCAGGGACAAGGTAAGTAACTTTGTCTGTGTCTGCAGCGAGGCAAGCCCGAGTCTGACTCGGGGTTACCGCTTTTGGTATAAAAATCTCACCCCGAGTCAGACTCGGGAATACCGCTAGGAGGGTTAAAGATTGCTGGTTTACGCCAGATTTTGGAGAGAAGGACACACTAATTGCACAGCTGTGTGTTTGGCTATTTAGTTCTAAACTGACTATGGCTCAGAGCCCCACCCAACAGACAGGAAGTCTGTCCTGGGAGTCAGTTTATACTTACTTGCTCTGTGCATCGAAATTGCACAGAGTGGCCTGAACCTCCTCTTCTCTGTCCTGTGCCCCCAAGTAAAGCTGCTTCCCATGTTTGCAGTCATGCATGCTGACTCCCGAGCCCCGTTGCTGCATCCATTGGCACAATCATAAGGACTCAACCCTGCCCCCACTCGTTTGTCAGTGGCTTTGATTTACAGCACTGGGAGCCTAGACAACATTTGATGCCTAAGCATTTTTTTTTTACCTGATTGCAAGGAATACATTCAGGTAAAAAAAGTTTAGTCTTTAGAACCACTTTAATCTTTTTGCTTCACTTTTGCCTTTGGGTCCTTTAGCACCAAAATCAAAAAGGCTAACATGTGCCATCCCCCCATTAACTACTTCAGCAGCATAGGTTGCAGGTTTTTCTTTTGAACCTAAAGAGCAACTAAAGAGCATAAGATGAATGTAACTTTAATGCAACTTGCAGTCCATAGATGTGGTGGCTACATTCGTTTTCCTTTTTTTCAGGATTTTCTTCCATTATTTTAACCTGATGATTTTGTCCTAGGGTGACAACACTCACTCACCGTACTGTATATATGGAGAAAAGGCTTTGTTAACTTAGGTCAGGAAGTATATTAGGTCTACAAAACACCCCCCACCCTCTCCATGGCATCACAAGGTGTTCTCTAGTTCACATAGATCCATAGCTTTTAAAATTTAAAATTCCAGTGCAATATTGTTAGTTCACTACAGGAATTTGGAAGCTCATTGGATTTTTGGAAGGATCAACAAGTATTTATTTTGCATTTATCAAAAGGCTATAACAAAATGCTTTCTATGGTATATTTAACAGACAAAAGGTGAGCAAATAAGGCAAGTTCAACATTAACATTTACATACACCTTAATTTATGTGTTTTACTAGCCTCCTGCAGTCCCATGTACAGTATATCTGTGTTCAGTCTGGGAATGGGGGGGCAGCACTGTACACCAGTCAGGCTATGCTGTATTGTCTTGTGCTTTCCAGTTACAATCTTGATAAAGCTTTAACTGCAGTGGGGAAAATAAATTGGTAAAGACTTGGTTACGATGCCTGGCAGGGTTTCCGAGGTAAACAATTGGCTGAACAGAATTACAATTTTTACACTATCTTTTGGCACATAAGACAAGCTGTATGTCGACTCTGTGCTTAGCTGTTTTCTACAGATATACCTTCATACATTAAGGACACTTCCTAAGAAAACTGAAATTTAGGAGTATTCCAACTTCCTGACCTTGCAGTTCCAGTATACTGGGCCAAATTCTCAAAAACGCTGCCTAACTTAACTTTCAGCAGTTAAGTTACACAGGCGTTAAATTTCTACCTAAGTGCCTGATCTTCAAAGCACTTACCTAGAAATTACACGCCGTGTAACTTAAGTGCCTCCGTCGCAAAGCGGTCGTCTTCTCGAGGGGGCAATTACAATTTAAATGAGGCGCGCTCCCGCACCGGCCATACTGCGCATGCGTGTGACGTAATTTTCCCGACGTGCAGCGCGCGAACGTAATTTACGCCGGGCTTTGTGGATTGCGACGGGACAATAAAGTTGCGACGGGTGAAAAAAAAAATACGCGCCGGGAAAAAAAATTCTAATTTAAAAAAAAATCGCGGCGATCGAAAAAAAGGTCTGGTTTTACATGGTGTACTAACTTTACACATTGTAAAACCAGCCCTAATTTAACGCGTGCAAATCGTAACTTACGCAGAAAACACAAAGCTTAAAAGCTTTGTGGATCTGCTTAAGTACTCATTTGCATACGCTAGCCGGCATTTCGACTCGAAATGCCCCCAGCGGCGGATGCGGTACTGCATCTTAAGATCTGACAGTGTAAGTGTCTTACAGATGTCAGATCTTCTGCCTAACTTTGGAAAAATCCTTTTGAGGATCGTTTCCAAAGTTAGGCACAGGGATACGCAGGCTGAACAGCAGTTCCGCCTGCGTATCTCCTTTGAAGATTTGGCCCACTGAGTTTTATTTCCACCAACGATACTAAATACATAACTGGAGTTTGAAAATTGTCCCCATTTATGTGGGTTTCACCCTCTATGTAAATACATACGACGAGGTTACCACTTTTTTTTTTGTGTTTGCGTGTGTTGTGAAGATGTAAGAATAAAGTTAATTAAGGTGCAGGGAATGATGTACAGGTTTCTGTAAGCAATTCATTGACATTGTGCGCAAAATAGTGTATGCATTTCTAGTGTAAAATAATGTATACAAATGATCATAAAATTCGAGATTTTCCTAGCTTGTGACGGAAAATATTGATTATATGAAGACAGGAGGCGAGTATCTTATGCATTAATCCTTCTTTATTAATGCTCACAGCAGAAGTGTAAAACCTTTAACGAATGTAATAAAAGAAAAAACTGGTAGAACCACACCTCCCAGCAGTCCCATGGCCTAAACCACTCCCATTCTAGTTTCTATAAATGGACTGCTCTCACTAGAATCTTCCTCTTTCTTTGCGTGAGTACGAGGTGTCGTTTCCTAATCCCCGATTACCGACTCTTCGGCCAGCCGGCCCACGATTTGTAACCGAAGACTTTCAAAGGAGGAATGTCGTAGGCCCCGACTGTGTCGACCCACAGCACTTGTTGATTGAACCGAAACAGGGGAACATCACCCTAACCATAGGTCAACCGAACGAACGAGTCCAGGTAAACGAAAAATCAGTAGCCTGAAATAGAAGACCCAAAACATGAAAGGGTTGGGAAGGGAGGGAAGATACTCGCCTCCTGTCTTCATATAATCAATATTTTCCGTCACAAGCTAGGAAAATCTCGAATTATACATCAGACAGGAGGCTCATATCTTATGCAAGTTCAAAGCTAACACAGCATAAATGTATATACCAAGAAAAGGTCAAAACATTACATAGCAATCAAACATCATAAAACAGACATGGCAACATGATCCTCCGGTCTGAAATAGAAAAAACGGAAGACTGATTCAGAAGACCAATCAGCCGCCATTAATAGCTCAGAGAGTGAGCCTCCGGTCGCCATCACCTTGGTAGCCATGGCCCCTCTGGCCGAGTGTGCTCCAAACAGCGTGATGTCTATACCCGCCAACGCCATGGTGGACCTAACCCAGCGCGCTAGAGTGGCGGTTGTGACCGGATGATGAGGTCTGATGTAAGAAACTAATAGTTGGGAGGAGTCCGGACTACGTAGATCCACGGTGCTAGCTTCGTATGCTTGTAGGCATCTAACCACACAGAGTCGTGGGTGTGTAGGGAAAAAGGGATAAAAAACCGAGTGCAGGCCGGTCTTCGTCCTGCGGACTATCGTGAACTTGACGCCTTGAGGTGAAAATTGTCGCCTAGAGATGTCCAAGGCTCTAACGTCGGAAACGCGCTTTATAGAAATCAGACAAAGCAGGATAGTAAGTTTGAATGACAGCATCTTAAGAGACAGCGACTCGTTGTCTTCCCAGCTCGAGAGCATGGCAAGGACCCTGGAAACGTCCCAAGTGGACTGATACTTAGGCCGCGGGGGTCGTTTGAACCTGATACCTCGCAGGAGTCTGCAGATCAGGGGGTGTTTGCCGACAGGCCTGGAATCCACTGGATAGTGATAGGCCGATATGGCCGACCTGTAAACATTGATGGAACTGTAAGCCTTGCCAGAGGAAAAAGACTCCGCCAAGTAGTTCGCAATGATGGTTATAGGGGCATGCAAGGGATCAGCTTGCCGTTGGTCACACCAACGTACCCAAAGTAGCCAGGCTGATCGGTATGCCGACCGAGTCCCCGGGGCCCAGGCCATGGTGAGGAGGTCTCTAGCCGAGCTTGAAAGGCCGTCACCCGGGTCTGGCATCCAGAGACCAGCCATGCTAGGAGCATCAGATTGCCTTCTTCCACTAAGGGGTGAATGCCCTTGGTCGGGTGTAACAGGATACGAGGGAACTGGGGAAGGACTCTGGGGTGGTCGATGATCGAGTCCAGCAGCAGAGGGAACCAAGGTTGAGCTGGCCACCACGGTGTGATCAGAACCACTGTTGCTCCCTGATTGGCGATTTGCCGAAGGACCCTGGGGATCATTGAGAACGGGGGAAACGCATAATGTGTGCCCCCTGTCCAGGAGTGGCGGAAAGCGTCCACTGCCGAGGACCCTGGGTCCGGTCTCCAACTGAAGAAGTGGGGCAGTTGGTGGTTGAGGCGAGAGGCGAAAAGGTCTATGCCCAAAGGTCCCCAAAGTAAATTTATCTGGGTGAAAACCGAACGGTCCAAGCCCCAGTCGCTGGAGTCTACCAGATATCGAGAGTTCCAGTCTGCTACTGTGTTGGAGACCCCCGGGATGTATTCTGCTAGCAGAGAGATGTCTCGAGACAGACAGAAATGCCAGATCTCCGCGGAGATGTCCGCTAGAATCTTGGATCTGGTACCTCCCAGGCGGTTGATGTATTGAACCGCTGAAATATTGTCCATGCGTAATAATACGCAACAGTTGGTCCGTGTTGCCAGGAAACTCTGAATGGCGAAGAGAGCCGCTGAGAGTTCCAAAGCGTTGATATGTAACAGGGATTCCTCCCTGGACCAGATCCCTCCTGTGGACAGTAGCCCCAAGCGGGCGCCCCAGCCATGTCGGCTCGCGTCCGACTCGATGACAACATCTGGTTGTGCATTGAAAATTGTCCGGCCGTTCCACTCGGTGGCGTGGCGGAGCCACCAGCGTAACTCGACCTGAGCTTCCGGGGATATGGACACTTCGTCCGCGTAGCGGAGGCCCCGTCGCAGGTGTAAGATTTTTAACCTCTGGAGGGCCCTGTAATGTAAGGGAGCCGGGAAGATGGCCTGGATGGATGCAGCTAGTAGGCCGACTATGCGTGCTAGAATGCGTAGGGATAGGAAACCCTTGCGCAGAACCGCCCTGATCTCTTTTCGGATTAGAGCCAATTTCTCGCTGGGAAGTCGTAGGATAGCGAGTTGGGTGTCTATTGAGAAACCCAGGAATTCCATCTCCTGTGCAGGGACGAGAGCCGATTTTTCTCGGTTGATTACGAAGCCCAGGCTTTGTAACAGGTCGATGGTCCAGTTCATGTGACGATACGCCAGATTCCTGGAGTAAGTCATTATGAGGAGATCGTCCAGGTAAATGATCAGACGAACTCCCCTGCTCCTCAGAGCTGCCACGACCGGTTTCAGGAGCTTGGTAAAGCACCACGGGGCTGAGGACAGGCCGAACGGTAGGCACGTAAATTGCCAGATGCGACCCCACCATCTGAAGCGGAGGAGGTGTTGAGACTCTGGATGCATGGGAACCGTGAGGTAGGCGTCCTTTAGGTCTACCTTCACTAACCAGTCCCCTGGGGTGAGTAGGTCCCGGAGGCAGTGAATGCCTTCCATCTTGAAATGCCGATAGGCGACATGTTGGTTCAAGTCCCGGAGATTTATGACCGGGCGATAACCCCCCCCCTTCTTCTTGACCAGGAAGAGGTTGCTGAGGAAGCCCGGGGATGGGGTGACGACTTCGGTGACCGCATGTTTGGCTAACAATTCCCGAAGTTCGGTGTCTATAAGGGTCACATTTTGTTCTGAAAAATGGATAGGGGGTGGTATTATCCCCAGAGTCGGTGGGGAAACCAGGTCTATTTGGAAACCCGTTACCGTGTTCAGAACCCAGGGATCTGCCGTAATCGCAGACCAGGCGTGCGTAAAAAACATTAGGCGGCCTCCCACCGGTATGAGGGGAAAGGGAATGAGAGTGGTACTCACCGGAATACGGGCGTGAACGAGGGTATCCTCTTTGGCCGCGTCCTCTCCAGGGTCTTCCACGGGGGGGGAAGAATGGTGCCGGTTGCGCGGTGGTGGTATAGTGGGCGGGAGCCTGGTTATAGTGTGTTTGTGCAGCAGACCTCTGGAAGGGTCTGCCCGTGTTGTATCGGCCGGCAGAACGGCCCCTGTTTCTGCCGGCCCGGGGAAAAACTCTGGCATTGTTGGTTTTCTTCAGGGATGTTTGTGCCTTGTCCAGGCTGTTGAACATGCCAACAAATTTATTAATGTCCTTTATTAAGGACTCGCCAAAAAGCATGCCCTCTGCTGAGGGGCCTGGCTCGGACTCTGCTAAATGGGCTAGTTGCGGGTCGAGGCGCATGAGAATTGAGCGTCTGCGCTCGACTGAACAGGCGGTGTTGGCGTTGCCCGTAAGGCATATGGCTCTTTGGGCCCAACCGCGCAGTTGATTTAGGTCAACCCCTTGGCCAGTTGATGCGGATTGTTCCGCCAGATTCCGAATTTTTGTCAGAGGCCCGAACAGGTCCAGGATACGATCCTGGATATTATTGAAGGACCGATCGATCCCTTTCTTAGGCATCTTTCCTGTTTTAAGCAGGTATTTCATTAGTATAGGGTCCACTGCAGGTGTGACAACCGCTTTCATAGGGATATGCGGGCGGGGGCACTCCGCTCTAAGTTTGTTGCGATTGGATTTATCCAATGGTCTCCGTGCCCAGAGCTCTACATATTGGGACACATGGGGCAGGGGAGACCAGTCCCCCGAGCGGGGATGTGAGATAGTGTCAGGATTGAAAAGGGGTTCCCCCATGGCGTCTAATACGTCTTTGCCCTGGTTGTCAGGGTTGGCATCCGGGAGGATTGCCGAAGCCCCCGCATCCTCTTCCTCATAACAATCAGACCCTGAGACCTCTGATTTATCCGACTCGGCGGATGAATCGTCGTCTGACTCTATGATGTAAGAGTCTGGTTTGGCTCTCTTAGCGGAACCATGCCTTTTTATTGACTCTCTGAGGCTCAGAGGTTGAAAAGGGTCTGTAGGATGCGTGGGGTGGCAGTCCGTGGAAGGATCTGCTCTCAGCATATTGTTAGCTTCCCCTGCCGGGGAGTCATAAACCGTTACCACGTTCTTCCTTTTAAAGGAGGATTTTCCCTTCTTTGTGGCCGGTTCTGTGCCGAGTGGTACGGACACAGGGGGATAGTTGGATTGGGAAGCTCCAGAAGCGGCAGTTACTGCTAGTGCTGCTTGGACAGACTGGTTAATAAGGTCCTGTAATTGGGAAGTACTGAGAAGGTGAGTAGGTTCCAGGACCAATTCCTGCCCTGTGGGGGAGGGGGAGCCCTCTTCAGTCATAGTGATGAAAGAGAGAGGCAGCGGTGCAAGGGTTAATAGTGCACAGAAAGTTTTGCAGATATCTGAAAATAATATATATATATGGCAGGCAGCACCTAAAGGTTCTGTGAGAATTTTGGGGTAGTATAATGTGGGCACAGGGTAAGGATGGGAATTAAATTCCCAGGAGAAAATGCGGTGAACAGACTATACCAGGCTCTCCCTCCGGTCACCAGCGCCGACTGGCACGCGACGGGAGGAGAGCCTGTGAGCGAGTGCGCTCTGGGGGCGAAGTCTCGCGAGACTACGGCCCCCAGGCGTCTATTGGTTGGAAGGTGTGAGAGAGCACGTCTCCCGGGTCCAGCGCGCGAAGCGATAGGACGGCGGGGGCGGCTCTCAGGAGTAGAGCGAGGGGAGGCTCCGCCTACTTGGCGACGCGCGTTCGTCCTATGGAGGGGAGAGAAGGGGGAGATTGCCCAAGATGGCGCGCCGCATAGGAGAAGGAAGAGGGAGGGAGGGGTGCGTAGATCGCTGACAGATCTGATAATATCAGCGGTGTCAGCGGAACGGAGGTAAGGAAGGATATAGAGAGGCACAGAAAATGCTAAGGATAAAGAGGTGTAGGGTACAGTACACTAAAGGTAAAAAAGAGCTTGGAAATAAAAAAGCTTAGGTATCAAGGAGATATGGGATTTCTGCAAAATCGCACCACAACAGACATAGAAATATATATAATATATATAAAAATAATATCAATATCTAATAATCCGTGTATACTTATCTATGCTCCGCCGTGAGCAGAAAGAAAGAGGAAGATTCTAGTGAGAGCAGTCCATTTATAGAGACTAGAATGGGAGTGGTTTAGGCCATGGGACTGCTGGGAGGTGTGGTTCTACCAGTTTTTTCTTTTATTACATTCGTTAAAGGTTTTACACTTCTGCTGTGAGCATTAATAAAGAAGGATTAATGCATAAGATATGAGCCTCCTGTCTGATGTATAATTGTTAGTTTGTCTAGCAATGAGTTTCCCTGCCATATGGCTACCATCTGAATTTGACGCTGTTTTTTTTGTTTTATTATCCTTTTAAAAATCTTTTAATTCACGTTTCCTGCCTGTAACATATTTGAGACAAATGGTTAATTTTCCTATTGTTTTAGAAACTTTTTTGACAATATTTATTTTTCCTGCTCCATCTGCCTGGCATGTATACATTTTTAAAATATTGCTGGTTGCTGTGGATGATCTATACCCATGGAACCTGTGCAGGCACAGCAGTAGCTGCTTGAATAAAAACTTGCTTCTCACAATAGGCATGCCGAGTGCAGAAGCCTCAAAAGAACAGGAGAGCAAGCAAGGAATTGTTAAAAGTGTTTCTGTTTGTTATTGCCTGACCAAAAAACACCCAAATAGAGAATAATGCAAATACAGACTAATTTAAGCAAATTAATTTGTGAAAGTTTGGAATAATTACACAAGTCTTTAAGATGCTGAATATGATACTGACGATTCTTCAGCTAGTACATCTCTGTAAGAAAGGAAAGATTAGAGCTGCTATTTTGTTTTATTAAAGGAGGTTTTCACAAAGAGTAGAAAAATAACAATGAAGATATTTAAGTATTACACATTTTCCACAATATGAAGTGTTCATATATCAACTATAGAAAAAGTTTGCATTAACAATCAAAAGAAGAACGGAAGGCGTGTAGCCCAAGCCCCATGTTAACTATAGAATATTCTCCAAAAGTGCCATTCCCAGGCATATCCGAGGCACTTAGTTGCCAGCATGTAAATTATTCAAGAACATTATTGGTCCTATAATGATATCTTGCAGGGAGACTACAAATATCTGATCGACATAACATAGCATATTATTTGCATAGAAACCAATTTGGGTAAATGGAGTTTGGGATTCGCCCTCCACACATAAAAAAGAAGGTTCCCTCCTCCAAGGGGAGAAGACCCTCTTGTTTCCCTTATTGGAAACGCGCATGCAGAACATTTCAAGCACACAATTCTGAAAGCAAATAGAAAAGCAAAGGGGAAGACCACGTGCTCCACCGTGTATCACTCAACTGCATACTAGTCAGGTAAAGTCCAGCGATCATTGGTCATTTATCTGATCCACGTACCCCAGACCTTTTCAAATACCTTCATCTTGTCATTTAGAATTTCTGGGAGCCTTTCATTGACCATCCACCCAAAACTGGAACTTACGCTTATTCGTCTCCCTCCCCCCTCCGGTGTCACATTTGGCACCTTTCAGGGCGGAGGGGGGGAACGGGGACCTGTTTTTGACAGGTCCCCTTCCCCACTTTAGGATGTTCGGCCCTCCTCCGCCGTCGGGCCATTTAGGAAGTGCAGCGTGCTTCGCTCGGCGCAGAAAGGAACCAGCTGTGAAGCTGAAAGATTGGCTGGGGTGCTAACATTGCAGGCTCCCTGGTCAGATAAGTGTCCATATATTAAAAGTCAGCAGCTGCAGTATGGGTAGCTGCTAACTTTTAATTCTTTTTGGAGGGGGGTACCTCCGCTTTAAGCTGGTCAAATCTAATGGCAGCTGACTTCCAGTTTCTAGCTATGGTGATCAAGGCTGTCTTTAAGGCAGAGCAAAAGGGGCAGCTGTGCAGGGCCCATCATTGTTGTGGGGCCCAAAGCAGCTGCCTCATACTTGCCAACTATCCCAATTTAAATTCCCTTGTCCCTTGAAATTTTAATCCTGTGCTGTATCCCGATAGTCATGTACAGATGACTCACCTGCAGACCCTGTGTTTACATGTAAATAACCTGCATTGATATGTAAATAGCAGCAGCATTAGTATAGCTCTGGACTGGTGGGATTGACATGGTAATAGAGGCGGCATACATATGTATATCATGCCCCTCTGAGGTCATATCTACCATCACTAAATACTGCCCACTGCAAAGGTAAAGGGCCATGCTGTAAAGTGCTGCCTACAACTGTGGTCATTAGGGATGAGCCGAACACCCCCCCCCCGTTCGGTTCGCACCAGAACCTTCGAACAGACCGACCGTTCGCGTGAACATTTAGAACCCCATTGACGTCTATGGGACTCGAACTTTCGAATTCAAAAGTGCTCATTTTAAAGCCTAATATGCAAGTAATTGTCCTAAAACGTCTTTGAGAACCCAGGTCTTGCCCCAGGGAACATGTATCAATGGAAAAAAAAGTTTTAAAAACAGTCGTTTTTTCTGGAACAGTGATTTTAATGATGCTTAAAGTGAAAAAAAATCCTTTAAATATTGTACCTGCTGGGTGTCTATAGTATGCCTGTGAAGTGGCACGTGTTTAGAACTGTCCCTGCACAAAATGAGATTACTATAAGAAAAAAGTAATTTAAAACTGCTTGCGGCTTTAATGTAATGTCTGGTCCCTGCAATATGGATGAACATCATTGAGAAAAATAGCACAGACACGGACAGTACACACACCACGTAGCTTTAGGTGCACACTGCAGAGGACACAGGCAGTACACACACCACATAGCTTTAGGTGCACACTGCAGAGGACACGGGCAGTACACACACCACGTAGCTTTAGGTGCACACTGCAGAGGACACAGGCAGTACACCCCACATAGCTTTAGGTGCACACTGCAGAGGACACAGGCAGTACACACCACATAGCTTTAGGTGCACACTGCAGAGGACACAGGCAGTACACAGAGCTTATAAAACTGCTATGTTTATGAATGTTGATGATGAAGATATTGCTGGTGATGATACATGTACTTATGGTGATGTGTCCACTAGTAATGAGGTAGGGGTGATCGCTAAGCAGGATATGCGATTCCCCTTAACAACAGTATATAAGGCTGCAGAGGTGTCCTTAGAAACCTCCAGGGAGCTCTGTTTCTTGGAGCCAGAGTTTGCCTGGGACAACTGTGGTGCCGCTCTGATGGATAAGAGGGTACTTGACCTCGGTGATGAGAAAAATGGTAAAACTCAAATGTTTGAAATTACTTGAAGTTATAATGGGTTACTGCGGTCTGTCACTGCTAGCAGAAAAAGTCCTTATGAGTTTAATGAAGCGCCACCCAAGCAAAGTGGTGAAGTTATGTCATTGCATCCTGCCGTGTTTAAAAAAAGTGTCTGCTGTGGAGCCACTCTGTCCTGTGTCTCCTTTGGCAGTTGGAGCGGTACTGCATAGTACCTCTGATGGGAGCACAGAAAAAGTAGACTGGGACAGATGGGCCATAAGTTTGTTGGCTTTATTGAAAGAAGGCTCAGTGGGTAACAGTGGAGTGGACACAATTTCTACTATGCTAAATGGAGAGGCTGCAGGGCCAGTAAACACATGTGCGTTGGCTTTTGCAGAAGTTAACCCTCTCCAGTTGGAAAGGATATGAAAAGTGCGCATACATAGCAGAGGTTTTGTCCACAGCAAAAGAGATGAGGAATGTTGAGCGTCAGGTTGATGGGGTAATGGATAGCGATTTGGAATCACTCAGTGTTGCTGAAAGTGAGAGGATGAGTGTGACACATGCGATTTGCAGTGCTCAGGGGACCAGCAAGTTTTGTCATTTGCCTCTGAGGTAGAGGTCGCTTTAAGTGTCTCAGCCTCTCACGCCTCAGCAAATGAGGCCCTCCACATCGTTAGTAAAGGAAAAGTTCCTAGAGTTCTGTGTTTAGATGCGGCATGTCTAGAAATAATGGAGATGTTGTTGGAATTGGAGAAAATCTTTCCAATGTACACCTGCATGTATCCACAGCAGAGGGGTGACATGGTACTATTTAGTACCAATCGGTGGACACAGGTGGTACAAGCGTTGTTAAAGGGGTTGTAAAGGTAAAAAAAAAATCCCTAAATAGCTTCCTTTACCTTAGTGCAGTCCTCCTTCACTTACCTCATCCTTCGATTTTGCTTTTAAATGTCCTTATTTCTTCTGAGAAATCCTCACTTCCTGTTCTTCTGTCTTTACACACAGTAAAGCGACACTTTCTCCCTGGTGTGGAGAAAGCCTCTTGAGGGGGTGAGCAGGAGTGTCAGGATGCCCACTAACACACAGCTCCTTTCTCTATCTGCAAAGTAGATCGCGTCCTGACCCTCCTTCTCGCACCCTCCTCCCTCAAGAGGCTTTCTCCACACCAAGGAGAAAGCCTTGCATTACTGTGTGTAGTTACAGACAGAAGAACAGGAAGTGAGGATTTCTCAGAAGAAATAAGGACATTTAAAAGCAAAATCGAAGGATGAGGTAAGTGAAGGAGGACTGCACTAAGGTAAAGGAAGCTATTTAGGGAATTTTTTTTTTACCTTTAAACACCTTTAAGCAATGTTGATAAAAATTGGTTATTGCACTGTTGGTAAATTTTGTGGCAAGTTGTCTCACAGTTCTCTTCGAGAGTGCTTCCAGCGGCAGTTTTGTGCAGAAGGCACTCAGGGGAATTGTAAGAGGAATCAGAAATAATAGACATATTGGAAGTCTCTCCGTATGCTGGTGTGATGGGGTGTATTCCTGCTGGTGCGGTCCGAGGTGCGGCTGAGCAATGGTTGGTACATGGCGCGCGTACTATCTCACCCGCTAGACCTCATGTAAAGGAAGGGCCCGGAACGGACGTGGCAGTAGTGGGAATTCGGTCCATCACTCAAAGAGCGTTGCAGTTTGAGGTACCCGGAGACACTTTGATAGGAAATAACAGTAATGGTAATTGTAACGAAAAAGTTATGAGAGGCACTGTAGCGCACTTTCGGACAGGTTAGAGGTATTGGTTGAGGTACCAAGGGACACAGAAATGGTAAAGAGATGGGTGTGGGAAAATGTGGCAGAAAATGTACGTTGGTAGGACAATTGCTATTGGAGTGTTGGACAACAGGGGGCGATGAGAAACTGCGGGACTGTCCCATAGGGAGTAACTGCTTGCCTGTAGGTGGTCCCTCCATAGACACTGTCCTAGAAAACAAGGGGACAAGAGGTCCCAATGACAATGTTGAGTTAAATAACCCCTTATGGAATATTGCTATTGAGGTTAAACAGAAGGATATGGTGTTGATCTCCGATGGTTTGGTTGCCAAAGGTAACCACATAGGGGTTAGTGAACCTGAGAAACAAATGTTGTCGGTTAATGTTGCATCAGGTAGTGAGAGCGGTCAGTCCCTAAAATATTTCATGGAAGTGGGTCCCCAACAGTCCAGAGAGAGTAGGTCTGTGGGAGAAAAATGATGGATCCTGAGGCCAGAAGGTAGAAGGGATAGAGAGATTGGTGGGAACCTACGGTTCAGGAAGAAGTGCTGATGGAAGCAGACCCGGAAGAAGGTGTGGGTGGAGTGCCCCTTTAGAGAAAAGGTTGGGCAGATTAGGACTCCTGCTGCTGATAGTTGGCACAGAGGCGCCACGATTAAGTGCTGGTGGAAACATCCCCGGAAAAAATTAGCCTACGCAGCCAATGGCTGGCACAGAGGTGTCCCATTTGTGATGACAGTTTTATGTGTTCCTCCCTCCGGTTCAAAACAGGGGGGGAGGATATGTGGTGGTGGGACCCCGTGATTGCACAGCTGTGTGTTAGGCTATTTAATTGTGACCTGACTATGGCTCAGGGTCCCACCCAACAGACAGGAAGTCTGTGCTGGGAGTCAGGTGGACTCCCATCCCTCTGAGAGGAGTCAGAGGCTGCATGTCTGCAGAAGGCAGATGTCATTGGTGATTGAGCAGCAAGACACGGATCAGAAGTAAGCTAGGAGAGAGCTTAACTCTAGGAAACTCTGTTTGTTCTGAGGAGCTGACCTATGACCTAGGCTAAAGGCCTGAAACAGCCGGATGGCAAGAATGAAAGCCAGGAGGCTAAACTGTTGAGTATGCAAGATACAGTAATGGTGGAACCCCCTGTGAGGGCTACTGATGTATTTGTGAACTTTTTGCACTTTTAAATAAAAGTGGGCTACCAGGCCCTTAAAAATTCAGTTCTGGACTGGCGTACTCACTAAAAAACGCACCTACCACTGGAGTCTGATCACCCCAATCTTACAAGTATCAAAATGTGTTTGGTCATATTTATGAGTATCTCGATATAGGTTAGCAAGTCCTCTGCGGAACTCATGGAACATTTTCCTAGGGTTATTGGTGAAGGTATCTTTAGTAAGTTGAAGTCTAATTGGTTTGGGAGTATAGTCAGCTTTACGCAAGGCTAATGCCGCGTACACATGATCATTTTTTAGCATGAAAAAAAAACGTTGTTTTTCAGCATGTCCAAAAAACAAAGTTTTCCCAACTTCATCATTAAAACGACGTTGCCTACACACCATCGTTTTAAAAAAAATTATCTAGCAAAGCGCGGTGACGTACAACACGTACGACGGCACTATAAAGGGGAAGTTCCATTCGCCTTTGGGCTGCTTTAGCTGATTCCGTGTTAGTAAAAGACGATTCACGCTTTTCTGTCTGTTACAGCGTGATGAATGTGCTTACTCCATTATGAACGGTAGTTTTACCAGAACGAGCACTCCCGTCTCTTAACTTGCTTCTGAGCATGCGCAAGTTTTTTACGTCGTTTTAGCCCACACACGATCATTTTTTACAACCCGAAAAACGACATAGTTTAAAACGACGTTAAAAATGCAGCATGTTCGAATAATTTTTTTGTTGTTTTTCAGAACCTGAAAAATTATGTGTAGCCCACACATGATCATTTTAAATGACGTTTTTGAAAAACAACGTTTTTTTCATGCCGAAAAATGGTCATGTGTACGCGGCATAAGGCCAAGAAAGTGTTCAGCTTATTTGCTTTCATATAGAAAGAATGTGTGGTTTTACTGAGATTTTTTTCAGCCGAATCCGTCAGGAATAGATCAAGTTCTAAGCAAGCTTTTTCATCGATTCGTTTATGAGATGGAGAGGGCAAATTTTGAAAATTCTCTGAAGCTTTAAAAAATGCTTTGTCAAGTTGTTTATGAAGCTGCCTCTTTAATTTACTTTGGAATAAAGTTTGACTGATGCAAACCCCCCTGATGGATGGTTTAAGGCAGGGGTCTCAAACTCAAATTACCTGAGGGCCACAAGACAAGTTTTCATATGCCATGGGGGGCCGCATGCAAACTTTCAAACTTCAAAAACAACAGTACTGGTGTCAGCGAACACATTATTAACCCCCAGCACTGGTGTCAGCGAGCGCATTATTACCACCAGCACTGGTGTAAGTCAGGGTTTGACAAATTTGCTTGGAATCTAGGAGCCAGCTAAAAAAGTTAGGAGCCAGAAAACGCACCCCGTCCCGACGAGCTTGCGCGCAGAAGCGAACACATACGTGAGCAGCGCCCGCATATGTAAACGGTGTTCAAACCACACATGTGAGGTATCGCCGCGATTGGTAGAGTGAGAGCAATAATTCTAGCCCTAGACCTCCTCTGTAACTCAAAACATGCAACATGTAGATTTTTTTAAACGTCGCCTATGAAGATTTTAAAGGGTAAAAAAGTTTGTCGGCATTCCACAAGCGGACACAATTTTGAAGCGTGACATGTTGGGTATGAATTTACTCGGCGTAACATTATCTTTCATAATATTAAAAAAAATGGGGATAACTTTACTGTTGTCTTATTTTTTAATTAAAAAAAGTGTAATTTTTTTCCCAAAAAAGTGCGCTTGTAAGACCGCTGCGCAAATACAGCGTAACAGAAAGTATTGCAATGATCGCTATTTTATTCTCTAGGGTGTTAGGATAAAAAATATATATAATGTTTGGGGGTTCTAATTAGAGGGAAGAAGATGGCAGTGAAAATAGTGTAAAATGACATTAGAATTGCTGTTTAACTTGTAATGCTTAACTTGTAATACCAACGGCCACCACCAGATGGCGCCAGCTCACATCTGGTGGTAATAACTTGTAATACCAACGGCTCACCACCAGATGGCACCAGCTAAAAAAAAAAAAAAAATTTTTTTTTTTTTTATTTTTTTTTTGCTCCCCTCACTTCCACCCTGCCTGAGGGCCATTTATAACTGGTCCGCGGGCCACAAATGGCCCGCGGGCCGGTACTTTGAGACCACTGGTTTAAGGGCTTCCCATAGTGTTAGGGGATCAGTATCAGTAGATGTATTATTTGTTAGATAGTCCTGAATAGCATTTTCTATGTCTTGTCTATATTTTGGATTAGTTAATAGACTGTCATTCAGACACCACGATCTGAAATCAGGTCTTGGAACCAAAGAGGAGAAGTTTGTCAACTTGTCATGACCACATTGTGGTCTGACCAGGAACACGGTATGATTAAAGAGTCAAGTATAAGGGGTGAGGTGCCAATACTAACAAAGAGGTGGTCTATATGAGAAAATAATTTGTGGGCATAAGAATAATGTGTGTATTCTTTCCTTGTAGGGTTTTGTTCACGCCAGGTATCAAGTAGGGAGTGTTGGTTATGAAGCTGTTGATAACTAAGGCGTTGGGCATTTGTTAGTGTCAGTGATTTATCCAATATCGGATACATTGTTTGGTTACCACGTATTATGAGGATACCATCTTTGTGAGATTCCGCCATGGAGAACAAATGGGAGAGAAAGGACAGTGGGTTTTTATTGGGGGCATAATATGATATTATAGTAATTTCATTATCTAGTAAGAAACCAGTAAGTAGTCTCCTTAGGAGACGCCCCTCAGGAGCTTTGATCTCCTTATGGAGAGTAAATGGCGTATGTGTGGTGAAAGGCAATAAAAAACCCTATGTTTGGTGGAGGCCGAGGCTGTATGAACCTGGGGGTGAACCTGGGGGTATTTGTGGCTAAAAATTGGGGGGGGGGGGGTTGTAATGAGAAATGTGTTTCTTGTAGGCATACCACATGTGCTGAAAGTGTAGAGAAAGAGTGGAAAGTTTTGGTTCTTTTTGGGAGGGAATTGAGTCCCTGTACATTAAGTGTTGGAACAGTTAAAGCCATCACGATTTAGTTTGTATAGGATTAGGGAGTCTTGCGGTTGTACGTTTAGATAATTATCTGGAGGAGCAGGAGAATAGGGGGGGGGGGGGACTATGGATGGAAGATTAAGGGTAAAGTTAAGTGGGGACTGAAGGGTATAAGTAATACGTGATAATTAAAAGTAATAAGAGAAGCTCTGTAACAATCCAAAAAAAGAAAAAAAGAAAGAAAAATAGCTCCTAAGTGGAGCGTGTATCCAAAGAGTGGTGAAAAATCACCAGCCTATGGATACCTAAAGTCCAAAGAGTATGCGAATAACAATGTCGGGTACACAAGGATCAAATGAGAGGCACAGTGGACTGTCATTGGGACTTACGACAGCCATTTCTAATGTTATCTAAACAATATAACAAGCGAGTCATTATTAGCAGTACTATAATCAGAAAAAAACGAAATTAACAGTGTTAGGAAAGGCAAAGAACAAGGTGTTACAAACATAATGATTGTCCTGCAGGCAAGTTGTTAACATTAATCAATTCTAAAAATCAATTGTAATCAAACTCTCAGCAGGAGGTTGTAAATTGGGTTTTGGGTGAAGATTGTGTAGCACTACCCCCGAAGGAGCTGCTGGTTTAGATTTGGGCCTGACGTTACCTTACTGTTACATATGCTTGTCTCAGAGGTTCTCCTTGAAGAGTTGTCCACAAAAATGTCTGCACCAAACACAAAGTTTTTTTTCAAGGTTTTTACTGAACAAAGTTCTCCAACAGAGGAGTAGAGGGATGGGAGAAGACTAAGGTACCTTTGCTTTGCAGATCACTGGTACAACTTAGATCCAGAGAATTAATTCAGTTCCACACTGGATTTCAGCAACCACCAGATAGGCCTACACTCACTGACCTAGCAGCTGGTGCGAAGCTCGTCAAAGTCTCTGCCACAGACTTGATAAGTTTTGTCAGGCCGTCCCACAATTTTTCTGCCACAAGATCATGTAACCACTCACACACTTTGTATAGTTCCAATAAAGTACACAACTCACGGTGCCAAGAATCTTTCAGCCAGGCCGGCAGCACAGTGAGGTAAATTTGTCAGGATGAGAAAAGACACAATGCAGCGCCATCTAAGCGTAGCAAATGAATTTAATTTTGGCAAATGGTTAAAAACATGTGAAAAACCTACTCACAATGCAAACGTAGGTACAGGCATAATAGAACTGTCATCCGCGGGGTTCCCGGGGACGGCGAGATGTCCTCATGCAGGCGGCGTGGGGCTGTCCTTCCCTGTGCAGCGACGGCGGCAGGAACCGAAGCGCCCTCGGAACTCACAGGCTGGGGTCAGATCTCCACTGTGTGCTGCAGTAGTCGACGTCACTTCCGGGCGCAGGAGGTGCGCGCGTTCGAGACTTTCAAGTCTCTTCTTCAGGCTGAAGGTTCTGTCATCCCCGGGAACCCCGCGGATGACAGTTCTATTATGCCTGTACCTACGTTTGCATTGTGAGTAGGTTTTTCACATGTTTTTAACCATTTGCCAAAATTAAATTCATTTGCTACGCTTAGAAGGTGCTGCATTGTGTCTTTTCTCGTCCTTCTACAGATCACTTCATCTGTTAGCTGGCTGCCATCAAAGCAAAGCAATAGTCATATAGTGCTGTGGACAATTTTAAAATTTTTTGATCTTGGACTATTGTATTTCCTTAAAAGCACTTTTCCCTTGGATTTTACCCATTCCTCCTCAGTTCCTCTCCCCTATCCATTCCCACCCCACATATCCCAGGTAGTGGTCTTGTAGACATTGATGGGGAGTGCGCTCAATTATCATGTTTGTTTTAAATTTGTCAGGATACATCCTTCAATTGAATTCCACTGGTTCAGCTTCCTCCCGTAGGTAAGATAGCGAAGGACCATCCCTGGATTAGTAGGCCCCAGAAACTCCTGGGCCTACTCTCAGTTGCGAGGCCTCGGACCAGCCGGCCTGAGGCTACGAAACGGCTCACACATCCCTGAGGCCAGGAGGGCCATCAGGTCAGGATAGGAAGACCCTGCCAAAACGATGTCTATCCCTTAAGTACCCCTCCCCAGAATGCACAGCATGTTGACCACGCACCCTGAGCTGTTTCTGGGAAAGAGATCCCCAATGCATCCAGCCTGCTGCCTTTCCAACCTTGACCTGTGGTAACAGCGCCACCCACCGTTAAGGGGAAAATTGTGCAACCCAGCTGAACTGAAACAGAACCAACAATTTTGCATAATCCTTCTGAGTTAAACTACAGCTCAGACAATTAAAATTTAACACATAGCGCCTACTCAATGGGAGCATGGCGCTACAGTTGTAAGGGAATTTATTTGTAAATCCCATACCCCCATACATGCAGATCGGGACAGTAAAACTCTGACCCGCAGGCACAGACGAGGGCAATGGGATAAAAAAAATTGTAACTGTAACATTAATAATCTGTATTTGAGACAGATTGTCAGGCCTGTCTCAGTGTAAATTACTTCACAGTGTGTGTGAAAAAAAAGAAAAGAGCTAAGACTGCGAGGTCAGACATCACCTAGAAGAAAACATCAGTTCATCAATTCTTCTGGAGCTGGTGGTGGTGAGGCAAACCGACTCTGACTTGTGAATCAGGATTGTTCTGAGAATTTTTGGGGGAGCTGGAATTCGCTCTGCGTTTGGATCCCTCCACAGCAGTTTCAGGCGTTGACAGGCGAAGATCATGTATTACTTCAAGAAGGTCATCCACAGTTTTGCAGTTATAAGAAGTTCCCTTATGGGAAAAGCGGATGGCAAAGGGAAAGCTCCAACAATAAGAAATGTGATGATGTAGAAGAGTCTGTAAGTGAGGTTTCATGGCTTTTCTTTTCAAGAGGGTTTGCTGCGAGAGGTCTTGGAAGATTTGGTAGCGATATCTCTAGAAGGTCAAAGAATCCTTATTGCAGGCAGCTTCCATTAACTGCTCTTTATTGCGGAAGTAATGCAGTTTTATTACAATGTCCCTGGGGGGGCATCTTTTATGAATCCTGACCATCTCTAGGCGTTCTATGGGTAGTGATGGAGCCAGTTCCTGAAAGAGCGCCGTAATGGTAGATTGAATTGATTATGAATATTAAGTATTGAGCACTATGCAATTTATTCTAAGCTCCCCCTTATAATATACCCCTTACATTTTACAAAGTTTGCTACCAGCACTTTTGAAGGGAGCAGCTCTTTTTTGTATCGTAATCTTAGTTTACCCATATTTTTTCTTAACTCAAAATCTAAATATGAGATGCTGGTTTACTGTTTTCACTGAGATTGACTGTGAAATATATACTCTTCCATAACACATCATAGAGTTTTAAGGGACCGCCCACACATGTTATTTAAAGGATTTGTATATTTTCATTGTTGACATCAAAGCCACATGGAAAAACCCTCTCTGAATATCCCCGTCAGTACTGTTCAATCACTTAAGTGGAGAATTCAGGGATCTCTTGATGCCAAGCCAAGGTCAGATAGACCAAGGAAGTTTGTGTTTGCATTGGTACATGTCCCCCATGGCAGTGCCAAGCTTTGCATGCATTTTTGACAGTAGTTTGCCTATTATTCACAAAATGGCCTCTAAGTTTAGGTTTGTCAAATTTGGAGGAAGATTGGCTGAAACCTTTGCAAATCGAACCTGAGCAGATTCGCCCATTATTACACACAAACATTGCTCAGCAAGCAATGTCTACACTCCCAACAGTTTCCACATCCTTTCCACAGACATTGCTCAATGAGCCCTGACATTCAGTCTGGTTCAGTGAAGCTCCTCTCTTCCACTTCCTTCTATTTGTCCTGAAACATTAACTGTTAGCACACATGAAAAAAAACACCACTGTCAGTGTTATTATTTCTAAAAAAAAAAAAAAAAACCACAAAAGGAATGAAACACAGGAAAATATTCTTAGTATTTTTCAGTAAGAGAGGAGGAGATGGTGGTTTGTATGTGAGTGTCTGTATTGCAAGATTGTATGCGTTTGTGTGCCATTCATTCAGAGCTGTGAGATCAGAGGGAGGAACCAGTAAGAGATGTAGGGGACAACAAAGATCAACACTTCTGGAAGTAAGAAGGCTTTAAAAAAATGTATAATTACAGGCTTCTTAAACCACTAGCCTACCGGCCGTCGTCATGTAGTGGCGGGGCGGTGAGGCTCTTGTTCTGGGTGGACGTCATATGACGTCCGTCCATTTAAACAGATCGATCGTGTGCAGCCCTATACTGTCAGTGGCGGCGTGTCACCGAGATACCGCTCGTCACTGACAGGGATTAACAGCCACTGGGCATGGCCGTTTACCACGCAATCGGCCGTGACTCCATCACGGCCCATCACGGATGGTAACACCCCACTTTACACAGCGCATGCGCACGATCGCGAATGTGCTGTGCGTGTCCGTCGGTGGCAGTGTGTTACAGGGAGCACTGCTCGCCATTGGCCAGGGCTGTGTACCACGTGATCGGCTGTGATCCATTTACAGCCGATCACTAAATGTAAACATAGAGCCGTAACTAACTGTTACCAGCTCTTCTCTCCTCACACACCATTTCCAGTGTTATGAGAGAAGGGCCAGGAGCAGTGAGTTACAGATCTATGTTTAGTAGTGTCTGCACCAACACCACACCTAGCTGTTCCATCGCCCCCCCAATTGTCACTTGTCACCCAACAGTCACCCCATAAAAGTGCACCTGTCACATAAGAGACTGCCATCAGTGACCATCAGAGGTGCAACCGTCACCCACCAGTGACCTTGCCCTGTCACCCATCACCTGTCAGCCATCAGTGACCGTGCCCTGTCACCCATCACCCATCAGTGACCGTGCCCTGACACCCGTCACCCATCAGTGACCTGCTCTGTCACCCATCACCCATCAGTAGGGATGAGCCGAACACCCCCCTGTTCGGTTCACACCAGAACTTGCGAACACACCAAATGTTCGTGTGAACTTTAGAACCCTGTTAAAGTCTATGGGACTCGAACATTTGAAATCTAAAGTGCTAATTTTAAAGGCTAATATGCAAGTTATTGTCCTAAAAAGTGTCTGGGGACCTGGGTCCTGCCCCAGAAGACATGTGTCAATGCAAAAAAAAGTTTTAAAAACTACAGTTTTTTCGGGAGCAATGAATTTAATAATGCTAAAAGTGAAACAATAAAAGTGAAATATTCCTTTAAATTTCGTACCTGGGGGGGGGGGGTGTAAAGTTAGCATGTGAAATAGCGCATGTTTCCAGTACTTAGAACTGTCCCTGCACAAAGTGTCATTTCTGAAAGAAAAAAATCATTTAGAACCGGACTTGCGGCTATAATGAATTGTCGGCTCCCGGGAATTCAGAGAAGATTCATTCATAAAAAATAAAAAAAAGTGTGGGGGTCCCCCCAAATTCAATTACCAGGCCCTTCAGGTCTGGTATGGATATCAAGGGGAACCCCGTCAATTAAAAAAAAAATGTCGTGGGGTTCCCCCCAAATATCCATTCCAGATCCTTCAGGTCTGGTGTGGATTTTAAAGGGAACTCCACCCCAATTTTTTTTTAAAAATGGCGTGGAGTTCCCCCAAAAATCCACACCAGACCCCTTATCCGAGCACGTTAACCTGGCTGGCCGCAGAAAAGAGGGGGGACAGAGTGCGCCCCCCCCTCTCCTGAACCGTACCAGGCCACATGCCCTCAACATGGGGAGGATGTCCCCATGTTGATGGGGACAAGGGCCCCATCCCCAAAACCCTTGCCCAGTGGTTGTGGGGGTCTGCGGGTGGGGGGCTTATCAGAATCTAGAAGACCCCTTTAACAAAGGGGACCCCCAGATCCTGCCCCCCCTATGTGAATTGGTAATGGGGTACATTGTACCCCTACCATTTCACAAAGGAAGTGTAAATAGTTGTAAAAAACACACACACACACACATTGTAGAAAAAAGTCCTTTATTAATAAAAAAAAAAAAAAAAAAATCCAGCGATGGTAATCCACTCAGTCCGGCTCCCTGCTCCAACGTTGTCTGTATCCAGCGATAGGTGATCTCCTCTCCTTTCCAGCGATGAGAAGATCTTCAAAGCGCAGCATCGCCGGCCTCCTCTCTGCGCCGGACAAAGCCCGGCGAATGACGCTGCTAAAGCTGTGACATTTATTTTATAGGTGACGCGGGGCCACCCGTCACGTGACCCCGCCCCCTCTAACGCACCCTCTGCTACATCACTGGGAAAGCCTGGCTTTCCCCTTGCGTCAGAAATTACACTTTGTGCAGGGACAGTTCTAAATACTGGAAACATGCGCTATTTCACATGCTAACTTTACACCCCCCCAGGTACGAAATTTAAAGGAATATTTCACTTTTATTGTTTCACTTTTAGCATTATTAAATTCACTGCTCCCGAAAAAACATTGCATTGTGATACATGTCCCCTGGGGCAGGACCCAGGTCCCCAAACACTTTTTAGGACAATAACTTGCATATTAGCCTTTAAAATTAGTACTTTAGATTTCTCCCATAGACTTTAACAGGGTGTTCCACGGCTTTTCAAATTGTTCGTTGTTCGCCGAACAGGCGAACAGGCAATGTTCTAAGCAAACATGAGTTCGACTCGAACTCGAAGCTCATCCCTACCCATCAGTGACCATCAGTGGTGCACCCGTCAACCATCAGTGACCGTGGCCTTTCATCCATATCCTGCCACCCCTCAGTGACCGTCAGAGGTGCACCCGTCACCCATCAGTGACCGTGGCCTGTCATCCATCACCTGCCACCCATCAGTGACCGTCAGCGGTGCACCTGTCACCTATCAGTAACTGTGGCCTGTCACCCATCACCCGTCACTTGTCAGTGACCATGGCCTGTCACCCATCTGTGACCGTCACCGGTCACACCATTATCACCTATCATTGAATGTCACCTGCCACCCATCGCACAGCCCATCAGTGACTGTCACCTGCCACCCATCTGTCACCCGTCGCACAGCTACCCGCCACACAGCCATGTCCAAAAGAGTATATGATAGTGAGGAGGCGTTCCAGATCCTCTCCATGACTGATGAGAGCACCGGGAGTCCTCATCAGATTTGAATTCTGTTTCCAAATCAAATTAGGCATTTGAACCGATCGAGAGTAGTAATGATTCGGATAAAGAATGGGTCCCTCCTAAAAGGGCAGGGCACTCAGGAAACCAGGCAGCTGTCAACAACCAGGATTATATTCCCAGGCCCAGTACCAGCGCTGACGCCAGCAATAGGCCCCAGGAACAAAGAATCCAATACCAGTGCTGCGGCCAGCGATAGGCCCCACAAACAAATGCCCAGGCCCAGTACCAGTGCTGCCACATCACGCCAAATTCAACTTCCAACTACTGAAGTGTCACATCCCCCAAGAGCCAGGGCCGCTACATACATGCCAGATGGTCTTGTCAACCCAACATGACTGCCTTTCGACTCGGGATCACCAATTATTCCCCCTTTCACAGCACAGCCAGGTATGCAGGCCAACACCCAAAATTTCACAGAGATCGATTGCTTTCATCTGTTTTTGCCTGACACTTTGCTGCAATTCATTGTAGACCAGACAAATTTATATTCCCAGCAGTATATTATCAACAACCCCCAATCATCTTATGGCTGTCCGTCCAGAGTGGAGAGATCTGAATTTGGAAGAGATTAAATTGCTTATGAAGGACATACCTATTCGTCCACCAAACCCATCCACCACATGTCAATGTATTCTGCCATAATGCCCAGGTCCCGATATGAGATGATTATGAGATTCCTTCATTTTAACGACAACACCTAGTGCCCTCCCTGCAATCATCCAAATTCTGATAAGCTATATAAAATCCGCCCACTGATCATTTTCTTTTTCCAACGATTTGCAGAACTCTATGTCCCCGAGAAGCATATATGTGTAGATGAGTCCCTCGTACCCCTTTCAGGCCGGCTAGGAATAAAACAATATATTTCTAGCAAAAAGGCCAAATACAAAATAAAATATTACAAGCTCTGTGAGAGTCACGGGATATCTGTATGCGTTCCGCATATATGAAGGAAGAGATTCCCAGCTCCAGCCCCCTGAGTGTCCGGCCTACATGGGCACAACTGAAAAAATCATATGGGACCTGGCTTACCCACTTCTGAAAAAAGGATATCATATATACCTTGACAACTTCTATACCAGCCTGCCCCTTTTCAAACACTTTTACATGGCCTGCGGAACCTCCAGAAAAAATAAAAAGGGCTTCCCACAGTCCATAGTAAACAAAAAGCTGTGAAAGGGGGGAAAGAGCATCACTGAGATCCAACAAAGTGCTGGCCTTAAGGTGGAAGGATAACAGGAATGTGCACATGATGTCCACCATTCACGATGACACTACAGTTGTAGTTCAGCGAAGATGAGGTCCCATTGAAAAGCCAACATGTGTCCAAGATTATAATCTCTACATGGGGGGGGGGATTTCAATGATCAAATGATTCAGCCCTATTTGTCAATAAGGAGATCCTGATTCTGGTTCAAGAAGGTAGCAATTTATCTCATCCATTTGGCCATTTACAATTGCTACACCAAATCCACAGAAAGCCCCGCCCCCTTCCTAAAATTCATAGAAGAAGTAGTCATGTTCCTCATCTATCAACAAAGACCCCCTAGAAGACCTTCACTCTGATGCTGTTAGCCGACTTCATGAACGCCACTTCCCGTACAACATTCCACCATCTGAAGCAGGCCGAGGACGGCAAAAAATATATCGCGTGTGCAGCAGAAGAGGATTTTGAAAATATACCAGCTACCATTGTCCCTAGTGTCCCTCTCAACCTGGCCTTTGCATTGGTGAATGCTTCAAACTTTATCATACATCCCAAAAATATTAGCCCATATTTTTAACTATTTCCCCATTTTCATCATCTGTGCTGACCATTTTCCATGCTTCCCCAAATAACCATGCCACTGCCTTCCACGTGAACTTACCCTGGCCTGTTTTATGGACTATGCCTTTTCCCTACCGCTTGGACTGATCTGTTGCCCTGCTACTGTAGTAGGGGTCTCACATATGTGAGGGGCTCCAGAATAGTTTTTCCGGATGGACAAAACTATTTTTTTGTTTTCTCTGTGTTTCGTAATTTCCGGATTAGGGTATGGAGTCCGGAGGCTTCATAGAGATTTGGGTGGGTCGAAGCCTCTACCCCTGTGCCCCTGTGCATAGGTCTTACCCGATTGCAGCCGTCAGCCTGCTGCTGACTTACTGCCATCATGCCTTTGCCTGCCGCATGAACGGACCACACCTCTGCCTGTTACCTGGACTATGCAAATGATTAGCTGTAGCAAAAGGCAGTGGGCCAGATCCACGTAGATCAGCGCTTCTTTACGGCCGGCGTTGTGTATCTCAGATACACTACGCCGCCGTAACTTACAGCGTATTTTCCTTATCCTCAAAGAATTTGCGTCGTAAGTTACGGCGGCGTAGTGTAACTTTGGCGGCGTAAGGGCGCGCAATTCAAATGGATGTGATGGGGGCGTGTTTTATGGTAATACGTCTTGACCCGACGTAAATTACGTTTTTTTTTAACGGCGCATGCGGCGTCCGTGGGGGTATCACAGTGCGCATGCTCGAAATTAACCCGCAACAAGCCAATGCTTACGACGTGAACGTCATTCTACGCAAAGCCCTATTCGCGAACGACTTACGGAAACTACGTAGGTTCGTGGATCGCCGTATTTGGGTAATTTGCATACTCGGCGCGGAAATCGACGGAGACGCCACCTAGCGGCCAGCGTAAATATGCACCTTAGATCCGACGGCGTACTAAGACGTACGCCAGTCGGATCTAGCCCAGCTTCAGGCGTATCTTGTTTTGTGGATACAAAACAAAGATACGCCGGAGCAAACTAGAAGTTACGTGGCGTATCAATAGATACGCCAGCGTAACTTCTTTGAGGATCTGGCCCCGTATGTTTATGAAGGGTTGGAGAGCAGTACAATAATGTATGTCTGTGGGTAACAGTGTACCAGAACCAATATTATGGCTCTGCCTGGACAATTTCTATGGACAAATGCTGTGGCTGTGCTGACAATATCCTTGTGCTGACTAAGGATGAGCTTTGTGTTCGAAACAAACCCATGTTCGACTCGAACATTGTATGTTCGACCGTTCATCGAAATACAAACGTTATGGGCCGTTCGTGCCAAATTCGAGTGGTGCGTCACGGCCCATAATTCCCTGTGGCACCGCAATGCATTGCTGGCTGATGAATGGCCAGGCATGCACTATGACACCGCATGCTTGGCCAATCACAGCTTGCAAAAAACAGAGAGCCATACTTGGCCAAAGCCAGGGTGGCTTTGGCCAATTATGGCTCAGGGGGTTTAGTACACCCCTCACACTATATAAGGCCGCCTCCTTGGTGGCCTTGTGTAGTGTGTTGGTGGTTAAAGACAGAGAGAGAGAAAGAGAGTGTCATTTTTTGTTAGTTAGATGGAGCAGGCAGGCAGGCTAGTCAGTGAGGCCTCGTACACACGACAGAGTTTCTCGGCAGAATTCACCGAGAAACTCGGTCAAAACCCGGATTCTGCCGAGAAACTCTGTCGTCTGTACACTTTTGGCTCGATGGAGCCGCCGAGGAGCTCGTCGAGAAAATAGAGAACATGTTCTCTATTTTCTCGTTGTTCTATGGGAGAAGGCGGCCCGCCGAGCTCCTCGGCGGCTTCATCCCAGAACTCGACGAGGAACTCGACGTGCTTGGCACGTCGAGTTCCTCGGCCGTGTGTACGGGGCCTCAGAGTTACAGTGTGTAGAGGATATATATGCATCCCAGGTGTTGTATATATATTTATACACTGTATTGAGTTTAGCTAGATCCGCTGTTCCTAATATACTGACAGGCAGGCAGGTGATTGTGCTAGCTGAAGTATTTTCACTTGGTGTACTGTCTGTGTCCTCTGCACAGTGTGCACCTAAAGCTACGTCAATAGATTTGCTGGTGTTCTCATATTAATTCCTACAGGCAGAGATCTGCTCATATTAATACCACAGGCAGGGGATCATTCTGCAAGTATTTTCATGTGGTGTACTGTCTGTGTCCTCTGCACAGTGTGCACCTAAAGCTACGTCAATAGATTTTCTGGCGTACTCATATTAATTCCTACAGGCAGGGATCTGCTCATATTAATACCACAGGCAGGGGATCTGTGCGTATTCTCACGTGGTGTACTGTGTCCTCTGCACAGTGTGCACCTAAAGCTACGCCAATAGATTTGCTGGTGTACTCATATTATTTCCTACAGGCAGAGATCTGCTCATATTAATACCACAGGCGTAGGGGATCTGCATGTATTCTCACGTGGTGTACTGTGTCCTCTGCACAGTGTGCACCTAAAGCTACGTCAATAGATTTGCTGGTATACTCATATTAATTCCTATAGGCAGGGATCTGCTCATATTAATACCACAGGCAGAGGATCATTCTGCAAGTATTTTCATGTGGTGTACTGTCTGTGTCCTCTGCACAGTGTGCACCTAAAGCTACGTCAATAGATTTTCTGGTGTACTCATATTAATTCCTACAGGCAGGGATCTGCTCATATTAATACCACAGGCAGGGGATCTGCGTGTATTCTCACGTGGTGTACTGTGTCCTCTGCACAGTGTGCACCTAAAGCTATGTCAATAGATTTGCTGGTGTACTCATATTAATTCCTACAGGCAGGGATCTGCTCATATTAATACCACAGGCGTAGGGGATCTGCACGTATTCTCACGTGGTGTACTGTGTCCTCTGCACAGTGTGCACCTAAAGCTACGTCAATAGATTTGCTGGTGTACTCATATTAATTCCTATAGGCAGGGATCTGCTCATATTAATACCACAGGCAGGGGATCTGTACGTATTCTCATGTGGTGTACTGTGTCCTCTGCACAGTGTGCACCCAAAGCTACGTCAATAGATTTGCTGGCGTACTCGTATTAATTCCTACAGGCAGGGATCTGCTCATATTAATACCACAGGCAGGGGATCTGCACGTATTCTCACGTGGTGTACTGTGTCCTCTGCACAGTGTGCACCTAAAGCTACGTCGATAGATTTGCTGGTGTTCTCATATTAATACCACAGGCAGGGATCAACAGGTATTGTCAGTATTTGTGTAGCTACATCTCCCTGCAGGCCATTAGTATGTCTGGAAGGACAACAAGGAGAGGCAGAGAGTCACAAGCCGATAAAAGAGGGCAAGCAGGCTCTGCGTCTAGAGGCAACAGTGCTGGTCATGGACACGGTGCATCGTCATCAGCACGTGGCCGTGGGACACGCTCGTCCTTTTTTTCGGCAGCTGACCGTGTTCAACCGCAACATGCCGAAGACTTGGTATAGTGGATGACCAAGCTGTCCTCATCCTCTCTCACCCAGGCTCTGTGTACTTTGTCTGTCAAAGCAGCTGCCAATGCGGCCTCTTCCCTCTGCTCAATGGCATCAGTCACTTCTTCCCTAGCCCCACCATGTCCTCCTGAGGAGTCCCCCGAACTGTTTGACCACAGTGTTGGGTACATGCTGCAGGAGGATGCACAGCGTGTTGAAGGCTCCGATGATGGTACACAGCTAGAGGAAGGCAGTAACGTGAGCCCAGAGAGAGGGGGTGACCAAGAAGGACAGCAATCTGGCAGTCATGTTCCCCCAGCTGCAGCATACTGCCAAGGTTTTCTACAGTGATGAAGAGGAAGGGGATGATGAGGTCACTGACTCCACGTGGGTGCCTGATAGGAGAGAGGAGGAGGAGGAGGATGAGGAGGAGGCACATCTCCAATGAGGCAGGATGCCCTCCAGGGGCCAGCTTAAGGGCAGCACACCGACTGCATCACAACGCAGAGCTTTCCCAGCTGCTGCAGTGCCGTGTAATCGGCACCTGGCACCGTAATGCGTTCCACGTGATTACGCGGAAGTGCCTAATGCAATCAGCTGCATTCGGCACACATGCTGGTTTAATATAAACAGAATGGCGTGTATGATACACGCCGTTCTATTATTGTCATGCTACAATCCTGCTGCCAGCGCTCTCCACGCTACAGATCAACCTTATCAGAAATCTCCATGTCAATTTAGCCATCATCCTATCTACCTCAAAACAACTATTCCTGCTGGCACCCTAAGAGGAATTCCTTGCTGACACCCTACACTATGGAATCCCATCTCAAACCCTGCAAATGGATAAGTAGCACATGTTTTACTTGTAGTTCTTTTTGAAGATCTGCTACACATATTGATTGCTAAACAAATGCTATTTAACGTTGGCTTGTAACTATCATCTTAAATTGGGACTCACTGTTGTGCTTGGGCTGTTTGCTGTGGAACATTTTAAAGGAACATATACTCTCCAATATGTTGAGCTATATATGCCTCTCTTATGCAAATTACTAGTTGCTACCACTACTCATACTAACTACGTGCTTGACATAAGTTCTTATTTGTTAAAGGGCCCTTTCCCTAAGTTTCAGAACATGTTCACTTTAACTTTTCTATGCTAAGAGTTGAAGGTAAAATATACCTACTCCCTTAGTGGCCTAATGCACTGCTGTATGTTTAAGTGATATGATGTAGAGAACCCCAAACTCCTGTTCTCTGATTGGAGTGACGCCTGTGGTCCAATACTGATAATCACATGCATACAGTTGTGCATTGGAATCTCCTAATAAATCATATGTTTTAATGCTAGGGACTGGTCGCATGTTGTGATGCGTTCACCCCTAGTAGCTCTAGCATTCCTTTATGTGAGAGAGAGATGATGTAGAGAACCCCCAAACTCCTGTTTGTGTGGAGTGACTGGGGGTCCTGGGGTCCAATACTGAATTCTCACATACAGAAGTGCATTGAAATTCCTTGCTTGCCGCAGTTGTGGTTCACTCGAAATAAGTTCTCTCCCAGCCATCCACATGCCCAGCGGTTGAATGCTAGCTTAGCTAAATTGCTAGCACTTCAACTGCTGCCTTTTCAGTTGGTAGATTCTGCCCCCTTCGGGGAGTTTGTGGAATGTGCTGTACCTCAGTGGTAAGTTCCCAAATGCCACTTTTCCTCACGGATGGCGATCCCGGCTCTTTCCGGCATGTGGAAGGCAATGTCCATGGCTCGCTGGACAGGGCGGTCAGTGGTAAGGTGCATATTACCGCTGACTCATAGTCCAGCAGGCATGGACAGGGACGTTACCTATCTTTCACGGTGCATTGGGTGAATCTGCTGGCAGCTGGAAAGAATGCAGGACAAGGTACAGTAGTGTTGGAGGTTGTTCCGCCACCACGCCTCCAAAATGCTATTACTGGTTGTGACACACCTCTCTCCTCCACCCCCTCCTCTTCTTCTTCCTCTGTGGCCTCTTCCTGTGCTGATGTGTCCTCGGAACCAGAGGTGCTATATAGGCGTTCAAGGGGCTATGCAGGTACGCAGGTAAAGAGATGCCGTGCGGTGCTTGAGCTGGTGTGCTTGGGGGACAGGAGCCACACTGGGGCAGAGGTTCTGTCAGCTCTGCAGGGGCAGGCTCAGAGGTGGTTGACGCCACACTAGCTTAAGCCAGGAATAGTGGTTTGTGACAATGGCACCAACCTCCTCTCGGCCCTGTGACAGGCACAACTGACCCATGTGCCCTGTTTTGCTCATGTCCTTAACTTGGTGGTGCAGCGGTTCTTGGGCAGGTACCCGGGCTTACAGGATGTCCTGAAGCAGGCCAGGAAACTCTGTGTGCATTTCCGACGGTCATATAATGCCAGTGCTCGGCTGACAGACCTTCAAAAGGAATACAACCTGCCCAAGAACTGCCTAATCTGTGACATGCCCACCAGGTGGAACTCTAGGTTGGCCATGCTGCAGCGACTGCACACACAGCAGAGGGCCCTCAATGAGTATCTGTGCCAATACGGCAGCAGGATAGGGTCAGGGGAGCTTATTTTTTTTCCACGCCAGTGGGCCATGATCAGGGATGCATGCACTGTCCTGTCACCATTTGAGGAGGCCACGAGGATGGTGAGCAGTGACAGTGCATGCATCAGTGACACTGTCCCTCTTATCCACCTGTTGGAGCACACACTGCGTGGAATAATGGACAGGGCCCTTGAGGCAGAACAGAGGGAGAAAGAGGAGGACTTCCTTACCTCTCAAGGCCCCCTTTATCCAGACAGTGTTCCTGCTTGCCCGCCTATCACACAGGAAGACTATGAGGAGGAGGATTGTGTTAGCATGGAGGTGAAGCCTAGCACTCAGCATCAGCAGCAGTCTTCAAGGGATCAATTACAGTCCCAAGAAACCCATCGACTTGTACGTGGCTTGGACGAGGTGGCTGTGGATCCTGTCGTCCTCAGTGACCCAGAGGACTCCGCACCGAATGCCTCAGCAAATCTACGCTGTATGGCCTCCCCGATCCTGCAAAGCCTGCGGAAGGATCCTAGTATTCGTGCTATCAAGGAGAGGGATCATTACTGGCTGGCAACCCTCCTTGATCCATGTTACAAGGGTAAGGTTGCAGACCTTATCTTGCCGGCGCAGAGGGAACAGAAGATGAAACATCTTCGGGAGGCCTTGCAGAAAGGTCTGTGCAACGTGTTCCCAGAGACTGGGAGGGTACACAATCCTGGTCCTGGACAACGTGTTGCTGAGGCTTCGGTCAGTCACAGAAGGAGCCGTGGAGAAGGTGGTTGTCTAACCGATGTGTTCAAACAATTTTTTAGTCCGCAGCCCCAAGGTATGACTGGTTCCAGCAACCATCGCCAGCGTCCGTTTTACATGGTGCGGGAATACCTAGGGGCAAGATCAGACTTGGACACCTTTCCCACCGAAAATCCTCTGGGCCTTGAGGATGGATCACTGGCCAGAGCTTGCACAGTATGCAATTGAGCTACTGGCCTGTCCTGCATCCAGCGTTCTTTCGGAAAGCACATTCAGTGCTGCTGGAGGCTTTGTACCCGATCACAGGGTGTGCCTCTCCACCGACTCGGTCGGTTGACTCACCTTCATAAAAATGAATCAGGCTTGGATCACCACCAGCTACCAAGCACCTGATGCAGATGTAACTGAATATTTTTTTTTAATGTCAGATCTCTTCAAGACTGCCTATGCTGATGCTGAGTGACTATCCTGTTATGCTGAGTGACTATCCTTTTCCTCATCAATGATCATGCTGATAGCTTGTAAGAACATTTTTGGTTCTGGGCACCGCCACCAGTGGCTAAGGCCCAATTTTTCGGCCCCTATTTAACAGGGGCATGTAATTACAATTTTTGATGCAATACTTTGCAGCGGGCTCATTTCTGCGCTCCAACTAGAGTATCTGTGAGGGGTTGCAGTGTTGTGGCACCAGCACCAGTGCCTAAGGCCCAATTTTTCTGCCACTGTTCAACAATGGCATGGGGCATGTAATTACAATTCTTGATCTAATATTTCACAGCAGGGCCCATTCCTGCGCCCACCAAGAGTAACTGTGAGAACTTACAGTGTTGTGGCACCAGTGCCAGCACCAAAGGCCCAATTTTTCTACCACTGTTCAACAATGGCATGTAATTACAATTCTTGATATATTAGTTCACAGCAGGACGTTCCAGCGCCCACCAAGACTAACTGTGAGGGCTTACAGTGTTGTGGCAGCACCAACACCTAGGGCCCAAATTTCTGCAGAGTATATGCAGGCCCCTACTTTCAAACATCCAACTTACAAACAACTCCTACTTGCAAACGGAAGGAGACAACAGGAAGTTGAGGGAAAATCTACCCCTAGGAAGGGAAATTCTCTTCTGTAGGAGGTGTCTCCTGTCCACTGATGCTTTATCACCAATCCTTGTTTCACTAAAAAAAAAAATGTTTTCAAAAAAACATTTGTCATTGTGACAGAAAGTGAGGTGCAATCTTCTGAACAGATGCGCACAAACAGCAAAACAAATGTTACAGGGGTGATAACCCTTCTCTGTGTTTTCCAAAAAGCTTAAAAAAAGATTTTTTGGAATGGATGTTACACTTTAAAAAAGTACCAGTTCAAAATTACAAACAGATTCTACAACAAACCTACAGTCCCTGTCTTGTTTGTACCACCTGTATACTGCTGTTCAAAGTATATAGGGCCAAAGAAGCTGGTAATGACCTGGGGGGAGGGGGGGACCATGCTATTTTTCTCAATGATTTTCATCCATATTGCAGGGACAAGACATTACATTAAAGCCGCAAGCAGTTTTACATGACTTTTTTCTTATAGTAATATAATTTTGTGCAGGGACAGTTCTAAACACGGGAAACATGTGCCACTTCACAGGCATACTATAGACACCCAGAAGGTACGATATTTAAAGGAATGTTTCAAAAAAAAATTTCACTTTAAGCATCATTAAAATCACTGCTCCCGAAAAAACGTCCATTTTTTAAAACTTTTTTTTGCATTGATACATGTTCCCTAGGGCAAGACCCGGGTCTCCAACCCCGTTTTAGGACAATAACTTGCATATTAGCCTTTAAAATTAGCCTTCAATGGGGTTCTAAAGTTTGCGCGAACATTCGGTCCGCTCGAAGGTTCTGGTGCGAACCAAACGGGGGGGTGTTCGGCTCATCCCTAGTGCTGACCATAGACAATATTCCTGCCTGGATAATTACTATTGCTGTCGCTAAGCACATCCCTGACTGCTGCCTGGACCAGTGCTCTCTTCTGTGGACACTACTAAAAGCACAGGTAATGCTTTTGTTTTACCCTTTCCACATTAGAATTTATTTTGGATTGTAATTCTTGGTATGTACATGCTATGTGTTAGATATATGAAGGGCCTTCAAAAATGATAGGTTTCCAGGAAAATATATATGTAATGTGTGCTCTCTAGGAGCCTGATGGTGCTACTTGGATGTTGGGCCTCTGTATGTGGCCAAGCTGTGTAAAAGTCTCACACATGTGGTATCCCCATACTCAGGAGTAGCAGAATGTATATTGGGGTGTCATTTTTGCTATGTGCTGGAAAAAATCTTATAAATGGACATTTTTTTCTACATTTTCCAAAAACTTCTGAAAAAAAAATAACTGTTCAAAAGACTCATTATGCCTCATAGATTATACGTTGGGGTGTTCGCTTTCCAAAATAGGGTCATTTTGTGGGCAATTCCATTGTCCTGGTGCTCCAGGGCCTTCAAAAGTGTAATAGGTGGTTGAGAAATGAGATGTTCAATTTATGCTCGTAGATCGCCTGATGGTGCTACTTCAATGTTGGGCCTTTGTATGTGGCCAGGCTGTGTAAAAGTCCCACACATGTGGTATCCCTATACTCAGAAGTAGCAGAATGTATTTTGGGGTGTTATTTTTGCTATGTATTTGCTATGTGTTGGAAATATATTATAAATGGAGAAGTTTGTGTAAAAAAAAAATGTGTTTTCATTTTTTGTCCACATTTTCCAAAAAAGTCTGGAAAAAAAATAACCGTTCAAAAGACTCATTATGCCTCACAGATTATACGGAAGGAAAAGGGCCTAAATTTAACGTACATCCAAAGCAGGGTGATACTGCGGATGCACAGGTAATAAATGTGCCACCGTCCCAATATTAATGTAATGGACTGGAAACTAGTAAATTGGACTTTGAAGGCACACAATAATATAGTAAGAAAACTAAGTAAATTTATTGTGGGAATGTCATAAAAGCAGTTACAAACATAAAATCAAAAGAAATCAGGTCGATAACTGGTCCACATAGGCTATTACAATGATACTACAATTCTAACATAAAAAGCTCAGATACAAAGCATAATTATAAAGTTACTAGTTTCCAGTCCATTCCACTCATAGATTATGCGTTGGGATGTTTGTTTTCCAAAATGGGGTCATTTTGAGGGGAATTCCATTGTCCTGGTGCTCCAGGGCCTTCAAAAATATAATAGGTGGCAGAGAAATGAGATGCAGTTTATGCTTGTAGAACGCCTAAAGGTGCTACTTCAATGTTGGGCCCTTGTATGTGGCCAGGCTATGTAAAAGTCTCACACATGTGGTATCCCCATACTCAGGAGGAGTAGCAGAATGTATTTTGGGGTGTAATTTGTTGTATGCATATGCCCTGAGAGAAATAACCAGTTAACCTCTTGCCGACCAGCCGCCGGCGGCAGGTCGGCTCTGCTGGGCGAGATCACGTATATCTACGTCATCTCGCCGAGCAGCCAATAGGGGCCAATTTGGTCCCAAAAATGTGTCAAAAGTGTCCGGTGTCTGCCATAATGTCGCAGTACCGATAAAAATCGCTGATCGCCGCCATTACTAGTAAAAAAAAAATATTAATAAAAATGCCATAAAACTATCCCATATTTTGTAAACGCTATAACTTTTGCGCAAACCAATCAATAAATGCTTTTCCCGTTTTTTTTTTACGAAAAAATATGTAGAAGAATACGTATCGGCCTAAACTGAGGAAAAAAATGTTTTTTTAATATATTTTTGGGGGATATTTATTACAGCAAAAAGTAAAAAATATAATTTTTTTCAAAATTGTCGCTCTATTTTTGTTTATAGCACAAAAACTAGAAACCGCAGAGGTGATCAAATAACACTAAAAGAAAGCTCTATTTGTGAGAAAAAAAGGACGCCAATTTTGTTTGGGAGCCACGTCGCACGACCACGCTATTGTCAGTTAAAGCGACGCAGTGCCGAATCGCAAAAAGTGGCCTGGTCTTTGACCAGCAATATGGTCCGGGGCTGATGCCAATTTTGTTAAATAAATAAATAAATGAAAATCGTAATTTTGAAAAGAATTTTGGGAAAAAATTACAACTTTAAAAAACTCACCATGCTACTTATGTAATACCTTGGAATGCCTACTTTCTAAAAAAGGGGTCATTTGGGGGGCATTTGTACTTTTCTGACTTGACCTATCTCATTTCTTGAGATACTAACGTCAGTACTTCAGGTGCGATCAGATTGATACATTTTCAGATATAGGCATCATAGCTTGTGGACTCTATAACTTTCACAAAGACCAAATAATATACACTAATTTGGGTTAGTTTTACCAAAGACATGTAGCAGTATACATTTTGGCCAAAATTTATGAAGAAAAATTACTAATTTGCTAAATTTTATGACAGAAACAAAGAAAAAGGCAGATTTTCACATTATTTATTTATTTATAGCACACAAAAAAAAAAAACACTAGTGATTAAATACCACCAAAAGAAAGCTTGTTATGTGAAAAAAGGGATGCAAATTTAATTTAGGTACAGTGTCGCATGACTGAGTAATAGTCATTCAAAGTGTGAGAGCACCGAAAGCTGAAAATTGGTCCTGGCAGGAAGATTGGTCCTGGCAGGAAGGGGTTTAAGTGCCCTGTATTGAGGTGGTTAAAGCGGGAGTTCACCCAAAAATCAACTTTCTGCAGTTAGATCCAGCATACTGCTGACATCTGCAGTATGCTGGTCTTTTTTTTTTGGTACTTATCGTTTTAGCAGTATTTCTTCTATGGCTCCGAGCGGGGATTACTTTCTGGTATAGGTGTTCCCGAAGACAAGCAAGTTGATTGACAGCCTTCGATAGCGCGTCACGGCTTCCGAAAATACACACGAGTGACACTCTGCAATTTACGGCGCCTGCGCAGTCAGCTCTACACGGCAGGCGCAGGCGCCGTAAACAGCCAAGTGTCACCTCGGCTATTCTCGGAAGCCGTGACACGCTATCGAAGGCCGTCAATCAACTTGCTTGCCTTCGGGAACGCCCATTCCCCGCAGGATTCCCCGCTCGGAGCCATAGAAGAGATACTGCTAAAACGATAAGTACCAAAAGAAAAAAAAAAAAGACCAGCATACTGCAGATGTCAGCAGTATGCTGGATCTAACTGCAGAAAGTTGATTTTTGGGTGAACTCCCACTTTAAGGACATTCGCTGTGTTTACTAAATATGAGCATTTGGCCAGCACATAAAAAAAGTAAAAGTTTTTTTTAGATCCCATAAGTGTATGAGTCCTGCCACAGTTCCTATCTATATTATTAACTAGTGCTATAGTTACTGTAATATGGGGGTGTTTAACTTAAGTGGTAAATGCGATTGTTAGCGAGTCCACAGCAGCCAGTTGTAAGATTTAAGGGCATGGCAGCCCATTTTTATTAAAAGGAAACAAAATAAAAAGTCCATTCATAGGATTCCCACGCAGGGGTTCTTCTCCAATACTGTTCACAAACACAAAATGCCAAGCTTCCTGGCTCCTAGGCTTACTTCAGCCTGGCTGTACCTGTTAAACCTTGGCCCACTCCTGGCCTCAACAGGATTCTCCAGTCTATTGTCTCCCCGACTTCAGGACTTCCTTCAGCCCCTCTTGGACTCACTAGCCACCCCAGGTCTACTAGCCTCTCAGTCCATCGGCACGAAGTCCCCCCCCCCACATAAGGGATGTAGTCTTGCAGGGTAGACAGACAGCTCCCCACACACAGGTCTCCACCTTCCTCTCCACTCTGTTCTCACCAGTACCTGATTATATTGGCTGTTTTCACCTGAGCACCCAACCTGCTGGCTATTCCCAAGACCTGGACACAGGGCCGGAGATCCCATCCCGCCCAAGTCTCTGCAGGATCTCCAGACCACACAGCCCCATTCAAACTTAGCAAAACCCGGAGAAAGCTGCCAAAACAGTTTTCTCCGTTTTAAAGTTATGCTTTGAAGTTCTGCAGTCCACTGACATGCAGACTCTGTGTCCGTTTTTGCTGCGTTTTTATGGTGACCGGGACCCTCACTATTACATTACATATAAAATGTAAAATGCAACAAGTCAAACTTTTAACTACTTCCGGATCGCCTACCACACATATACTCCAGCATGGAGGCCCGGCTGCATGAAACAACGTACCTGTACCCGCCGGCACAGCGGGAGCCAATCAGCGGGTCCGGCGGCTGCGATGGCCGCCAGCTACTCGCAATCATTTGGGAGAATGACAGAACGGTGGTCTGCCTATGTAAACAAGGCAGACAGTCATTCTGTCACAGAGGGAGAGAGATCTGTGATTCCTAGTAAACAGGAACCAATCTCTCTCTCTCTGTCTAGCGTCAGCGTCCCCCACACAGTTAGAAAGCACACACAGGGAACACATTTAACCCTTTGATTGGCCCTGATGTTAACCCCTTCCCTGCCAGTGTCATTTATATGGTGAAGTGTCAGTGAATTTTTTTATCACTGATCACTGTATTGGTGTCACTGGTCCCCAAAAAGTGTCACTTAGGCCCGGATTCACAGAAAGCGGCGCACATTTATGCCACCGTAGCGTATCTCCTGTACGCTACGCCGACGTAGCGCAGAGAGGCAAGCACTGAATTCACAAAGCCAGTGCTCCCAAAACTGCGCTGGGTTTCCTAGGCGTAAGCCGGCGTAGGTGGAACGTAACCTTCGCTCAGCCATATTCATGTCCTACGTAAACGTTGTAAAATACGTCGGCTTGTGTTCCCCGGTGCAGCCCTTAGGCATGGATGCTGCTCAGGTAACACCTCCTTTATGGGGCATAACTTTACGGCGTACGTATAACTTACGCGCACTTGCGTCAGGCGCACGTACGTTCATGAATCGCTGTATCTCCCTCATTTGAATATTTGAATGGAAAATCAATGGGAGCGCCAAATGCGTCCAGCATAAATATGCGCCCAATCTACACCGGCGTAGGCAAGTTACGTCGGTGGGATGAAGCCTGTTTTTAGGTGTATCTTAGTATGTGGGCCCGGCGCACAGATACGACGGCGCATATTTGCACTTACGCGCCGTATCTGGAGATACGTCGGCGCAAGTGCTTTGTGAATCCGGGCCTTAGTGTCCAATTTGTCTGCCGCAATGTCGCAGTCCTACTAAAAAACGATAATCGCTGCCATTATTAGTAAGAGCAAACCAATCAATATACGCTAATTGGGATTTTTTTTACCAAAAATATGTAGCAGAATACAAACTGGTCTACATTGATAAAGAAATTTGATTTTTTACCTATTGTTGTTGGGTGTGTTTTATAGCAGAAAGTAAAAAACGTTTTTTTTTAATTGTCGGTCTTTTTTTGTTTTTAGCGCAAAATATAAAAACTGCAGAGGTGATCAAATACCACCAAAAGAAAGTACATTGTAGTTCTCAATTAGGTCCTCTTAGCCATGCAAATGAGGACTTGAAACAAGGTCAGCAAGGAATTGGTCCGATAGCTTGAATAGAAGGACTGCTATGTGTAATGAGACAGAAGCCCTAGGGGGCAATCAATGTACACAAACAGCCAGACACAGAACAATGCTTTTCCTTCAGACCATGGAGACGTCTGGAAGGGGGGGGGGTTAGCCTTAAGACAGGGCAGAAGACCCCCCACTGTGTAACAGATTTCAAGGAGATACACTTAAGCATTCCAAAGTCCATGACACCCCTCTTCTCAGGTCCCTCTTCAGTGCTCCTGCCCCCACAGTAAGCTGCTTGCTATTGGAGCACCTGAGCCGGGCCTCAGCTCCCTGTGTCCATTCAGACATCCCCTTTCTCTCCTTATTGGTTCACTAACTTTGATGGACAGCAGCGGGAGCCAATGGTGCTTCGGTGCTGTCTCAGCCAATGAGGAGGGAGAGTCCCGGGCAGCTGAGTCTCTCATGCAACATTGCTGGGTCACGATGGGGCTCAGGTAAGTATAATGCCCCGTACACACCATCACTTTATGTGATGAAAAAAAATGACGTTTTTAAAAACGTCACTTTAATTGACCGTGTGTGGGGGAAAACGTCATTTTATGTCTTGTAAAAAACGACCAAAAAAAATTGAAGCATGCTTCAATTTTATGTGTCGTTTTTCAAAACGTAATTTTTTACTTCACAGAAATTGACCGTGTGTAGTAAAAAACGTTGTTTAAAACGACGTTTTTTTTACCCGCGCATGCCCAGAAGCTACTTATGAAGCAAGCTTCAATGGAAAAAGTGGTGAGAACGTAACCTCGCTTTGCTAGAACATTGTGAGAAAAACGATGGTGTGTAGGCAACTTCGTCTTTGAAAATTGAAGTTTCAAAAACGTCATTTTTTACTTCACAGAAAATGTCGTTTTTTTTTCATCACATAAAGTGATGGTGTGTACGGGGCATTAGAGGGGCTGAGGGGTGCTGCTGCACACAGAATGCTTTTTATTTTAATGCATAGGATGCATCAAGATAAAAAACCTTCTGCCTTTACAACCACATTAAAGTCCATCTAAATCTAACATGTAATATATTGCATCTTACCCGTCCTTGGTGTGCTGTCTGAATTTGTTTTCTTTTTTCGAGCTTCTTTTGACCTGGTGATTCTGTGAATGAATAACACACTTCCTATCTATGGGTGGCTACATTACTCCTCCACCGTATTTATGGAGGGACTCATAGTTCCACCAAGGCTGCTTCCCTTATATAGACTACAAACATGGTCCTATATTTTCATCTCCATTACATGAAGGGCAGGGCGATAGATAATTTACTGAAGATAGCTAGGAAGGAAGCTAACCTTCAGTGAAGCTCGCAGGAAGTTATATAGGCGTACCTCCCAAATTTTTAAGATGGGAACGAGGGACACCTATCAGCAAAAGTACAGTGTTGCATTAACGTGTAATTGTCATTCAAAGTGTGACAGTGCTGAAAGCTGAAAATGGGCCTAGGCAGGAAGTGGGTAAAAGTGTCCTGTATTGAAGTGGTTAATTGCGGGAGCTGGTAACTTCCCATTGCTTTTAATAGGGCTGCCTCCTGTAGCTAATCGCCGGAAACCCCAGCTGGGGTTCTCGCATATTAACGCAGCCAGGCCCATTTACAATTGTGAATGTGGCCTTATAAAGGTAAAATATAAGAAAAAAAACAATAAATTATGAGAAAACAGAAATAAAAATTCAAAATAAAAGGGAATCCAAAAAAATATATATATATATTTTCCCTTTTTGCCTACCCCCTGTATACTTTGCAATTTTTTTTAATAACATTCTTCTACTGTTATGAGCATAATGTGGTCTGGTCTGCAGAATATTGCAACCTTCCAGGAAAACAGATAAAATGAATTGCATGTATTGTGTGTCTTCTTCAGAAAGAATGGGGTTAAGAGATCCCTGATGAGTCAGGAAAGTGTCAGTGGTTTTGTGTAACTGCAACTGTAGGTCATGGTAAAATAGCAGCCTCGTCCTAGACATGCTGGAGGAAATTGATACCTCTATCTGGGTGGCAGATGAGAGTAACTAAATAGGGGCATACAAATACACACCCTGAAATAAATACCTAGCTACTTGATTTCTACTACTTTGTTGCTGTTTGAAATACAATTTGCGCAGCTACCATTCAGACAGTCTTATTTTGTAGGTACAAATAATATTGTGCGTGCATCGAATGATTTATGCAATCATGTTAAGTATAATCCATAAATAAATAGTAGTTAAATAGAAATCTATCATAAGGGGTTTGCTGCTTAACATTTAATTCTGAACCTTGTGCTGAGTGAAGAAGGATGAGATATTTTCTTGATCACCCAACTGAACTTAGTCATCACATCCGCTCCAGAAACTAAAACCTATTGCTGAAAAGAACATTTGCCTTTCACAGTTCTCAACAACATATTCTTATGTTCTTCCTCACATTCAATGTGCTGGGCAGTGGCATAGGATTATTTAGCTTTAGGATTAGGGATGAGCTTCGTGTTTGAGTCAAACCCATGTTCGACTCGAACATCGTATTTTCAACTGTTCGTCGAAATACGAACGTTACAGGCCGTCTGCGCCAAATTCGAGTGGCGCGTCACGCCCCATAATTCACTGCGGCATCGCAGTGCATTGCTGGCTGATGATTGGCCAAGCATGCACTATGACCCGCATGCTTGGCCAATCACAGCGCGCAAAAAACGGAGAGTCATAATTGGCCAAAGCTTTGGCCAATTATGGCTCAGGGGGTTTAGTACCCGCCCCACACTATAAAAGGCCGCCTGCAGGTCGGCCTTGTGTAGTGTGTTGCGGCGGTGGTTAAAGACAGACAGACAGAGAGAGAGACAGTGTCATTTTTTCTAGGTAGATAGAGCAGGCAGGCTAGTCAGTTAAAGTTACAGTGTGTAGAGGATATATATGCATCCCAGGTGTTGTACATATATTTATACACTGTATAGTTTAGCTAGATCAGTTATTCATAATTTACTGGCAGGCAGGTGATTGTGCTAGCTGCAGTATTCTCACGTGGTGTATTGCCTGTGTCCTCTGTAGTTTGCACCTAAAGCTCTTTGGTGTGTACTGCCCATATCCTCTGTAGTTTGCACCTAAAGCTACTTGGTGTGTACTGCCCGTGTCCTCTGCAGTTTGCACCTAAAGCTACATAGTGTGTGAACTGCCTTTGTCCTCTGTAGTTTGCACCTAAAGCTACTTGGTGTGTACTGCCCGTGTCCTCTGCAGTTTGCACCTAAAGCTACATAGTGTGTGTACTGCCTTTGTCCTCTGCAGTTTGCACCTAAAGCTACTTGGTGTGTACTGCCTGTGTCCTCTGCAGTTTGCACCTAAAGCTACATAGTGTGTGTACTGCCTGTGTCATCTGCAGTGTGCACCATAAAGCTATGTGGTGTGTACTGCCTTTGTCCTCTGCAGTTTGCACCTAAAGCTACTTGGTGTGTACTGCCCGTGTCCTCTGCAGTTTGCACCTAAAGCTACTTGGTGTGTACTGCCTGAGTCCTCTGCAGTGTGCACCATAAAGCTACGTAGTGTGTGTACTGCCTTTGTCCTCTGTAGTTTGCACCTAAAGCTACTTGGTGTGTACTGCCCGTGTCCTCTGTAGTTTGCACCTAAAGCTACTTGGTGTGTACTGCCCGTGTCCTCTGCAGTTTACACCTAAAGCTACGTGGTGTGTACTGCCTGTGTCCTCTGCAGTGTGCACCATAAAGCTACGTGGTGTGTACTGCCTTTGTCCTCTGCAGTTTGCGCCTAAAGCTACTCGGTGTGTACTGCCCGTGTCCTCTGCAGTTTGCACATAAAGCTACTTGGTGTGTACTGCCTGTGTCCTCTGCAGTGTGCACCATAAAGCTACGTAGTGTGTATACTGCCTTTGTCCTCTGTAGTTTGCACCTAAAGCTACTTGGTGTGTAGTGCCTGTGTCCTCTGCAGTTTGCACCTAAAGCTACTTGGTGTGTACTGCCCGTGTCCTCTGTAGTTTGCACCTAAAGCTACTTGGTGTGTACTGCCTGTGTCCTCTGCAGTTTGCACCTAAAGCTACCTAGTGTGTGTACTGTCTTTGTCCTCTGCAGTTTGCACTTAAAGCTACTTGGTGTGTACTGCCTTTGTCCTCTGTAATTTGCACCTAAAGCTACTTGGTGTGTACTGCCCGTGTCCTCTGTAGTTTGCACCTAAAGCTACTTGGTGTGTACTGCGCGTGTCCTCTGCAGTTTGCACCTAAAGCTATGTAGTGTGTGTACTGCCTTTGTCCTCTGCAGTTTGCACCTAAAGCTACTTGGTGTGTACTGCCCGTGTCCTCTGTAGTTTGCACCTAAAGCTACTTGGTGTTGTAAGGGGTTAGCTCGGTAGCGGGGTGTGTGACCCCCTGGATGGGTTCACTACACACTGAATTTATACAGACAGGCAGTCGAAGACGGTTGAAAACAATGATTTTGGTTTATTCTTCCATCTTGCTGGAAACAAGTGCAAGCATCCAAACAGCATAAACAAAATCAAACATAAAATAAACCCTGGCCACTTGGGGCGTCTACCTTCACCACACAGGAACCTATCTAGGGAGTCTGGCACAGCCTAGTGCTGGGCAGACACTGCTGTTCATACAGCAGAAAAACAATAGTCTCTTTTTGATTTTTGTCACACAGAAAAATCAGTCACCACCTCACCTCCTCAGAAGACTTTCAGCTACTGCTCTCCTTACTCACAAAGCCTCAGGATGCAGCAAATCAGTGGTAATCCTCTGGATTACTTATAGAGGCCTTAATTGCCTCATTCTGAACAGCTGAAGTTTTCCAACGCCCTTAAACCTTTTCTGGATACTTTTGCAGCCGACGCCTAATAACAAAAGGTTTATTGTCTAAACAAGGCAGAAATGTATCTCCCGTTTGTGACAACACCCACAGACTTACCTGACTTCCTGTCACATACCCCCCCTCTTGTTTCAACCCTAGGGTTGGGACACAGGTTGCCAGGCAGGCATGCACTCGGGACAACCCATCTGCATTCCCCATTTTAGCACCGGGGCGATGCGTTACCACAAAACTAAATTCCTGGAGGGCCAGGAACCAAATATTTATTCTCCTAATGGTCTCTTTGTTCTGTGCCATCCACTTCAATGGGGCATGATCCGTCACCAGTTCAAACTGTCTACCCACAAGGTAGTACCGGAGAGAATCCAAAGCCCATTTCACCGCCAAGCACTCTTTTTTAATGGTGGCATAATTCTCCTCATGGGCCTTTAACTTTCGGCTGAGGTACATAACAGGGTGTTCCTCCCCCTTGATAATCTGAGTACAGCTCCTAACCCCACATTTGACGCATCTGTCTGAACCACGAAGTCCCGTGAAAAATCAGGCAAATTTAAAACTGGCTGACTACATAAAGCCTGCTTTAAAGCCTGAAAAGCTGTTTCTGCTTTGGGAGTCCATTTGGTCATGACAGACTCCTTCCCTTTGGTCAAATTGGTCAGGGGAGTAGCTCGTGAGGCAAAATGGGGGATAAAGCGGCGATAATACCCCGTGATCCCTAAAAATGCACGAACCTGTTTCTTGTTGGTGGGACATGGGCAATCCTGAATAGCCTCAATTTTGTTTATTTGGGGCTTGATTAGACCTCTTCCAATGGTATACCCCAGATACTTCGCCTCTTCTAGCCCAAGGGTACATTTTTTTGGATTGGCTGTAAACCCGGCTTTCCAGATGGAATCCAACACAGCCTGAACTTTTGGCAAGTGTGATTTCCAATCCTCACTGTGGATGACAACGTCATCGAGGTATGCAGCAGCATAGGCTCGATGAGGCCGAAGGGTCTTATCCATGGTGCGTTGGAATGTGGCAGGATCATTTTGTAACCCCAAAAGGCATCCTCCGATATTGGAAAGATCCGTCTGGAGTTATGAATGCTGTTTTTTCCCTGGCCGACTCCAAGAGAGGAATTTGCCAATAACCCTTGGTCAGGTCTAACGTTGTCATGTACCGGGCAGTGCCTAGGCGATCAATCAGTTCATCTATGCGGGGCATAGGATAGGTGTCAAACTTAGTGATTTGATTCAGGCGGCGAAAGTCATTACAAAACCGCCAACTTCCATCTGGTTTGGGCACTAAGACAATGGGACAATCACTATTTGACTCTTCTATCACCCCCAGCTCAAGCATTTTTTTTACTTCCTGGCGAATTGCCTCTCGCCGGGCTTCTGGAATTCTATAAGGCTTCAACTTGACCTTATCCCCTGGTGTGGTGATAATGTCATGTTCAACTCCGGAGACCCAACCTGGCAGGTCTGAAAACGTCTCCTTATTACGGAGCACAAATTCTTTAACCTCCTGTTGCTGAGTTTTGGATAGAGTCTCCGCTATCCCAACTTCAGGGACAACCAGGTTAACTGGAGCAGAAAATCGGGTAGTCTTAGCGACCAAGGACTCTCTATCCTTCCATGGTTTCAGCAAGTTCACGTGATAGAGCTACTCAGGTTTTCGTCTTCCCGGTTGGCTAATTTTATAATTCACCACCCCCATTTTCTCCAACACTTCATAGGGACCCTGCCATTTGGCTAGGAATTTACTTTCGACCGTGGGGACCAGCACCAACACCCTATCACCAGGTGCAAAGGAACGGACCTGGGCCCCACGATTGCAAATCCTTTGTTGAGCCAATTGGGCTTGGGCTAAATGTTCCTTACCAATCGGCATCACTTGGGCAATTCTATCTTGCATTTGGGCCACATGTTCAATCGCACTTAGATGAGGGGAACTCTCACTCTCCCATGTTTCCCTGGCAATGTCCAGTAGGCCCCGGGGGTGCCTCCCATACAGTAGCTCAAACGGAGAGAACCCTGTGGACGATTGGGGAACCTCTCTTATTGCAAACATCAGATAAGGGAGCAGATAATCCCAATTCTTTCCGTCTTTATCCACCACCTTCCTCAACATTTGTTTTAAGGTTTTATTAAACCTTTCCACTAACCCGTCTGTTTGAGGGTGATATACTGATGTACGTAATTGGGTCACTTTCAGGAGTTTACAAAGTTCTTTGGTCACCCTGGACATAAACGGGGTGCCCTGGTCAGTTAGGACTTCCTTAGGAAGACCCACACAGCTGAAAACCTGAAATAACTCTTTGGCAATTGTTTTAGCAGAGGTGTTTCGGAGAGGAATCGCTTCTGGGTACCGGGTGGCATAGTCCATTATTACCAAGATGTGCTGGTGCCCTCTAGTGGACTTCAGTAAGGGGCCAACCAAGTCCATGGCGATCCAACAGACTGTGGGTACCAACAGACTCTGGAAATGTGGCATGGGTGCAGTAATCTGACACACTGGACAGGAAGAGCAGTACAATTCCACTTCTTTAGTGATCCCAGGCCAATAAAACCTCTGGGTGATCCTCTCCCAGGTTTTTTTCTGCTCCCAAATGTCCCCCAAGAATGTGCCCATGGGTCAGTTCCAAAACCATATTGCGGTACGGTTTAGGCACTACCAGTTGCTCAATGGTGTCCTCTATCCTCTGTGACACTCGATATTAACAGGTCCCTTTCAATAATGAAGTAAGGGAGGGCAACCCTCTCGTCAGGGTTAACTAACTCCCCATCTATCTTCACTACATTCTTCCGGGCTCTTAGCAATGTATACTGAGAATGGAAACTCAGGAGAATCCTCACAGTTATAGGTTTCTGGAGTAGATGGTTCAGACTCAGAAGAACCACCTACTGGGGAATCTGGGCAGTCCCAGAGTTCCCAGAATTTTGGGAAATCCCTTTCCACAATGGCGTCATGTGGCAGTTTGGGAACTAAACCCACCTGGTGACACAAGTTACAGAGGGAGGTTTCAAAGGAGACCGTAGTCACCGGATATTCTCGAGTGTCCCCATGTACACAAACTATAGCCATTTTCCTAGGATGTAAGGTTTTTCCCACCACTAGATCACTTTTCACTAAGGTGACCAGGCTACCTGAATCCAACAATACCACAACATTTTTACCATCTAAGCACATTCTATATAAAGGTTTCTCATTTCCCTTTACTGCAGTGCATGTGACTGCAAAAAGGGACTGTCGTCTCTCTGTCAGAAAGTCACACTGCATGGGTTCATCACCCGCTGGGCAAACTGCTGCTACATGTCCCTCTTCCCGGCAACGGTAACAAATCAACCTTCTGGTCCTCTCCTGTGGGATGGGTCTTCCAGGCCGCTCTCGCCAAACATTAGCAGTAGTCCCGATAATTCCTCTAGTTGCTCCTTGGAACCTCTCTCCACCCCCATCCCTTGATGCAGTCTTACCTATAGGTGGGGAGGGTCTGGTCTTGGGGTGAAAAGTCTGTGCATCTCTGGTGGAAGAGGACAAATTCTCTGTTGTTAGGTACCTTTTCGACCAGGTCTACAAGTTTGTCTGCGGCTTCCGGACCACCATGGTTCACCCATTTCTGCAGGGTGTTAGGAAGAGACCTAAGAAATTTGTCCATGACTACTCGCTCCGAAAATTTTGGTCCGGACAGAGTTTCTGGCTGCAGCCATTTCCTAGCCAAATGGATGAGGTCATACATCTGCGACCGAGGTGGCTTCCTCTGCTGATAACTCCAACTGTGGACACGCTGAGCACGGACATCCAGGGTTACACCGAAACGTGCCAATATTTCCTCTTTTAATCGATCATAGTTTTTTGCGTCTGCAAGCTCCAAATCAAAATATGCCTTTTGGGCTTCTCCAGATAATAGGGTGGCCACTAGTCCAGCCCACTGGTCTTTAGGCCAACTCTCTCTTTCCGCTGCTCTCTCAAACGTAGTCAGAAACATCTCAGGGTCCTCATCTGCAGTCATCTTTGGCAATAAGTGTCTTACCCGAAAAGTCAGTATGTTACTGGCCTGACTCCCAGCCTCGGTCTGCTGCCTCTGACGGCCTCCATTTGCTGCTGGTGTCTCTGTTCCAAGCCTGCAATGCTCTCTCTGTGAGCTGCAAGGTTCTCTTTGTGAACCTGTTGTTGAGCTGCCATGCTCTCTTGGTGAGCCTGTTGTTGAGCTGCGTGAGCCTGTTGTTGAGCTGCCATGCTCTCTTGGTAAACCTGTTGTTGAGCTGCCATGCTCTCTTGGTGAGCCTGTTGTTGAGCTGCAAGGCTCCGCTGCAAACCTATAGCCAGCTGTTTCAGTATCTCCTCCATTTTGGGTTTACTTTAACTGCCGCGGCACTCCACCATGTGTAAGGGGTTAGCTCGGTAGCGGGGTGTGTGACCCCCTGGATGGGTTCACTACACAATTTATACAGACAGGCATTCGAAGACGGTTGAAAACAAAGATTTTGGTTTATCTAGTTCCACACATTCATATATCAATCCTGCCTTTATTCTTCATATACTTTAATAATAACATGTGTATACAGGACTTGGGATTGCTATCACCATTAAAACAGGGGCGTGTACTTACAATTTTTGATGCAATACTTTGCAGCAGGCTCATTCCTGCGCTCCAACCACAGTATCTGTGAGGGGTTGCAGTGTTGTGGCACCAGCACCAGTGCCTAAGGCCCAATTTTTCTGCCCCTGTTCAACAGGGGCATGTAATTACAATTCTTGATCTAATATTTCACAGCAGGGCCCATTCCTGCGCCCACCAAGAGTAACTGTGAGGACTTACAGTGTTGTGGCACCAGCGCCAGCACCAAAGGCCCAATTTTTCTACCACTGTTCAACAATGGAATGTAATTACAATTCTTGATATATTAGTTCACAGCAGGACGTTCCAGCGCCCACCAAGACTAACTGTGAGGGCTTACAGTGTTGTGGCAACACCAACACCTAGGGCCCAAATTTCTGCAGAGTATATACGGCAGGCCCCTACTTTCAAACATCCAACTGAAAAACGACTCCTACTTGCAAACGGAAGGAGACAACAGGAAGTGAGAGGAAATCTACCCCTGGGAAGGGAAATCCTCTTCTGTAAGAAGTGTCTCCTGTCCACTGATGCTTTATCACCAATCCTTGTTTCACTAAAAAAAACAAAATTTCAAAACATCATTTGTCATTGGGACAGAAAGTGAATTGCAATCTTCTGAACATATGTAGACAGACAGTAAAACAAATGTTTACAGGGGTGATAACCCGTCTCTATGTTTTCAGAAAAGCTTAAAAATAGATTTTATGGCTGGAGCTACACTTTTAAAAAGTACCAGTTCAAAATTACAAACATTCTTCCTAACAACAAACCTACAGTGCCTGTCTTGTTTGCACCGCCTGTATAATGCTGTTCTAAGTATATAGGGCCAAAGGGGCTTGTAATGACCTGGGGGGAGTGGGGGGAAACCCATGCTATTTTTCTCAATGATTTTTCTCAATGATTCTTCGTATTCGAGTCGAACTCAAGTTCGACTCGAACATCGTATGTTCGATCGTTTGTCGAATTACGAACGTTTTGGGCCGTTCGCGCCAAATTCGAGTTGCGTTTCACGGCCCATAATTTACTGCGGCATCGCAGTGCATTGCTGGCTGATGATTGGCCAAGCATGCACTATGACCCGCATGCTTGGCCAATCACAGCTTGCAAAAAACGCAGAGCCATAATTGGCCAAAGCCAGGGTGGCTTTGGCCAATTATGGCTCAGGGGGTTTAGTACATGCCCCACACTATAAAAGGCTGCCTGCAGGTCGGCCTTGTGTAGTGTGTTGCGGTGGTTAAAAGAGAGAAGACAGAGAGAGAGAGAGAGAGAGAGAGTGTCATTTTTAGTAGGTAGATAGAGCAGGCAGGCTAGTCAGATAAAGTTACAGGGCCAGATTCAGAGAGAGATACGACGGTGTATCTCCTGATACACCGTCGTATCTCAGAGTTAGGCCGGTCGTATCTATGCGAATCAGTTACGCATAGCTATGCCTAAGATCCGACAGGTGTAACTGTGTTACACCGTGGGATCTTAACTGCAATTTTAAAATGGCCGCTGGGGGCGTTCTCGCTGATTTACGGCGACGATATGTAAATCAGCGAGATACGCCAATTCACGAACGTACGCGGGCCCGACGCAGTCACTTTACGTCGTTTACGTAAGCGTTTTCCCGGCGTATACTTACCCCTGCTTCTATGAGGCGCAGCCAATGTTAAGTATGGCCGTCGTTCCCGCGTCAAATATTTTTTTTTTTTACGTCGTTTGCGTACGTCGATTCACAAAACCGCTCGTCGCAAGTTACGCTCACGCCGAAACCAATGACGTCCTAGCGTGCGCTGTTAAATCCTCGCGGGGACGCACCTGATTTAAATGCTACACTCCCGCTAGCCGCGGAATTTGAATTCCGCCGGGGGATTTAAGATACGCCGCCGCAAGTTTGGAGGAAAGTGTTTAGTGAATTACCCACTTGCCACTAAAACTTGCGGCGGCGGATCTTAAATCAGATAGATTACGCAGATCTAAAGATGCGCTGATCTATCTGAATCTGGCCCACAGTGTGTAGAGGATATATATGCATCCCAGGTGTTGTATATATAATTATACACTGTAGCCCGGATTCAGATAGATTCATCTATCTGCGGGCGTAACGTATCGCAGATACTTTACGCCGCCGTAATTCCGTATTCAGAAAAGACTTGCGCCCTTAGTTACGGCAGCGTAACGTATGTTGTGCGGCGTAAACCCGCCTTATTCAAATGGGGATGATGTGGGCGTGTTTTATTTAAATTAATGGTGACTCCGCGTATTTGACGTATTTTATGAACGGCGCATGCGCCGTTCGTGAAAAAATCCCAGTGCGCATGCTCGAAATTACGCTGCAAGTCGCTTTAGACGTGAGCGTAACTTACGTGCAGCCCTATTCGCGAACGACGTAAAATTTTCTCATATAGCAGGGGTAACTTTATGCCGAAAAAAGCCTAACGTAAAAGATGTAAAAAAATGCGCCGGCCGGACGTACGTTTCTGAATCAGCGTAAATACCTAATTAGCATATTCATTGCGTAACTATATGGAAGCGCCACCTAGAGGCCAGCGTAAATATGCAGCCTAAGATATGACGGTGTAAGACACTTACGCCGGTCGGATCTTAGGGAAATCTATGCGTAACAGACTCTCTGAATCAGGCGCATAGATACGACGGCCCGCACTCAGAGATGCAACGGCGTATCTGGAGATACGCCGTCGTATCTCGTTTCTGAATCCGGGCCTGTATATTTTAGCTAGATCTGCACTTTCTAATTTACTGGCAGGCAGGTGATTGTGCTAGCTGCAGTATTCTCACGTGGTGTACTGCCTGTGTCCTCTGCAGTGTGCACCTAAAGCTATGTGGTGTGTACTGTCTGTGTCCTCTGCAGTGTGCACCTAAAGCTACGTGGTGTGTGTACTGCCCGTGTCCTCTGCAGTGTGCACCTAAAGCTACGTGGTGTGTACTGCCTGTGTCCTCTGCAGTGTGCACCTAAAGCTATGTGGTGTGTGTACTGCCCGTGTCCTCTGCAGTGTGCACATAAAGCTACGTGGTGTGTACTGCCTATGTCCTCTGCAGTGTGCACCTAAAGCTATGTGGTGTGTACTGCCTGTGTCCTCTGCAGTGTGCACCTAAAGCTACGTGGTGTGTACTGCCTGTGTCCTCTGCAGTGTGCACCTAAAGCTACGTGGTGTGTGTACTGCCCGTGTCCTCTGCAGTGTGCACCTAAAGCTACGTGGTGTGTACTGCCTGTGTCCTCTGCAGTGTGCACCTAAAGCTACGTGGTGTGTGTACTGCCCGTGTCCTCTGCAGTGTGCACCTAAAGCTACGTGGTGTGTACTGCCTGTGTCCTCTGCAGTGTGCACCTAAAGCTATGTGGTGTGTACTGCCTGTGTCCTCTGCAGTGTGTACCTAAAGATATGTGATGTGTACTGCCTGTGTCCTCTGCAGTGTGCACCTAAAGCTACATGGTGTGTACTGTATGTGTCCTCTGCAGTGTGCACCTAAAGCTTTGTGTAGTGTGTACTGCCCGTGTCCTCTGCAGTGTGCACCTTAAGATATGTGGTGTGTACTGCCTGTGTCCTCTGCAGTGTGCACCTAAAGCTACGTGGTGTGTGTACTGCCCGTGTCCTCTGCAGCGTGCACCTAAAGCTACTTGGTGTGTACTGCCTGTGTCCTCTGCAGTGTGCACCTAAAGCTATGTGGTGTGTGTACTGTCCGTGTCCTCTGCAGTGTGCACCTAAGTGGTTAAATTACTTTTTTCTTATAGTAAACTCATTTTGTGCAGGGACCGTTCTAAACACGTGCCACTTCACAGGCATACTATAGACACCCAGCAGGTACCATATTTAACCTCCCTGGCGGTATGATTCTGTCTGGAATTACGTACCAAAAGCGGTACAATTTTTTGCATGGAAATTTGGTGATATGTATTATAGGCCTGCAATTCTTAGTAATTACTTATTTAAACCTGACCAAAACAAGACTCTAGTAGACATTCCAGATGTGATAAATTTGAAACACAAACACATGAATTATAATCTAATAAATAATATAATTTTATTCAATAATGCAATGAAAAATAAAGAAATTAGTCAAACAAAGAAATTCAATACACATCCTGGGTGTGAAACAGTTTGAAACAGGGAACTAGACAAAGTCCGACGTTGCAATCTGGGCAATAGTACCTTGTTTCTTTACAGACTTTTTTTCCATTGCCATCCCTCTTGGAATAGCAAACGACGCACATCCTGGTAGGCGCTAACTTTCGTGCGGTTGGCGGTACAAATTCTACAAAATGACGACCTGTCAGGCGCTCTGGATTGCCAACGTCAACAGCGCGTCGTCCGGATCTGTTAGCAGACACTGATGGCGTTGGGTGGTTAATAAAAATCTGCTCAGCCACCTTCCATATAAAGTCAGAATGAACAAGAGGTATGTTCGTGTTTGCTTTATAACGAATATAAGTGTTCCAAAGGCATTGTTCAAGGAGATGCCTGAAAAATCTTTTTGTAATATTTTTTCTGTTGTTTGCGCATCGCCGGGTAAAATGTCATTGCCTGATCGGCTCGGTCGACACCTCCCATCGTGTGATTATAGTCGATCACGACTTGTGGCTTGAGCACATCTTTTACGTGTTTTGTGCGGACCATGGTAGTGGAGGTGCTGTGCACGGTGCTCATGTGACACACGTCCTTTTTGTCTCTCCATCTCATTGCCATCATTTTACCGTTTTGAAAGGCAACCATCTCTCCTTTTTTTTGTTTTTTCTTGCCAAACGTAGATGGCATGTCACGCCGGTTTGGCCTAACTGTACCATACCCATCCGTTTTGTTGAGGAGCAAAACCTCATAAAGTTCCGGTGACGTATAAAAATTGTCTGTTGTCACGCAATATCCCTGGTTCAGTAATGGGTCCAGCAGTGAAAGGACAGACGATGTGGCCATCCCATAGCGGTTGTACCTGGGATTGAACTTGGTACCTTTCCCGGTGTAAATTACCGCATTCCAGATATATCCGGTGGAAGATTCACATAGCATATAACATTTTATGCCAAAGCGCGCTCTTTTGGACACAATAAACTGGATCCAACTCAGGCGTCCCTTGTAGGCCATCAGACTTTCGTCCACACTGACATCCCTTTCTGGCACGTAGGTCCGCTGGAAGTTGGCGACAATCATCTGGCACACCTCCCAGATTTTTTTTAGCTTGGGCGCAGGATGCGTGGCCTCATCAAAATCTTCGTTGTTGGCGAAGTTTTTTTTTTCATAATGAGTGAAAAATGATATTCAGACATCACAGTGCCAAACAATGGAGTGGCCAGCATCGTATTGGTGGTCCAGTACCATTTCTGGAGCGGTTTGCCCACCACCCCCTGAAGGATGATGAGTCCCAGAAACTTCCAGATGTCCTCTTTAGTGACCGGTTCCCATTTTCTGGATCTGGAAAATCTGGCACGCAGCATAGCAGATTGCTGATCGTGGTATCGATTGGTCTCTGTCACAATTTTTAAAATTACCTCCTCAGAAAGAAAACGTTTCAGGTACGCCAGAGGGTTGTCACTCTCCACATCAACCTTCATCCCAGGAGATCCAGTGAATCGGAACCTCGGGGGCGCTGCCTGGTCCGCATCGCTGTCTATAGGGCACCAAGTCCGCACATCACTTAGGTCAGGTGCGGGATCAACGGCGTTGTCACTTTCTGGATCAGTGTCGGAGTCAGATGACAAATCTCCCCACGACTCACTGTCGCTCTGTTCTGCGATCAACTCCGTGTCGCTGCCGCTGTCGTTCAGCTGATCCAAAAGCGCATTAGTAGGACAGCGCTTTTTTGATGCCATTTTTTAAAGGGTTTTCAAAGGTTTTATTTGTCACAAATGACAATGGCAAGGGGCACTGAAAGGGCACTGTGTCAGATTCCAAGGTGATACAGTGTAATCCTCTCAGATTACATTGTATCACCTCCTTTTTATATGTTTGTGTTTGTGCATACATTTGAATTTCACTCCCAGTTCCGCTCCCATGCACCATTGCGGTTCAGGGAACAGAACCAGGAAGTCAGATGACCGATGGACGGCGCGGCGGGGGTCTCGGCGGCAATCACAGCAATGGGAGATCATCGCTGGATCGCCTGGAGAAGGTAAGGGACGCCGCTGCAGGCTCTGCACATTCACCCCGAGCGTGACTCGGGGATACTGATCCCAGCATAAAAAAAAACACCCCGAGTCACGCTCGGGTTTACCGCTAAGGGGGTTAAAGGAATTTTTCTTTTTTTTTTTCACTTTAAGCATCATTAAAATCACTGCTCCAGAAAAAAATAGTTTTTAAAACTTTTTTTTCCATTGATACATGTTCCCTGGGGCAAGACCCGGGTTCTCAAAGACGTTTTACGACAATAACTTGCATATTAGGCTTTAAAATGAGCACTTTTGAATTCGAACGCTCGAATCCCATTGACGTCAATGGGGTTCTAAATGTTCGCGCGAACGGTCGGTCCGTTCGAAGGTTCTGGTGCGAACCGAACGGGGGGTGTTCGGCTCATCCCTAGTCCTGACAACAGGATTCGGACACTTGGAAAATATGGATTTAAAAACCCTGGCCCAGATTCACAAAGCACTTACGCTGACGTAAATCACTTTACGCCGACGTAGTGCAAATGTGCGCCCGGCGTATGTGTGCGCTAGACCCACAAACCGACATACGCCTAAAAACAGGCCATCCTACGCTGAAGTATCTTGCACACGCCGGCATAGCGTGGGCGCAAATATGGGCTGGACGCATGTTGCTTCTCCCATTGATTAGGCATTCAAATATGCAAATGAGGTAAATACGGCGATTCACGAACGTACGTGCGCCCGGCGCAGGCTACGCGCGGTGCGCGTAAGTTGTATGTCCGACGTAAAGTTATTCCCCATAAAGGAGGTGTAACTCAGCAACAGACGTGCACAGGTCAGCTGGAGAGCAGCTGCAGCAGCACTGTTACGGACGAGCTGAGCAACCACACTTGCAGGACAACACATCTGTATGCCAACATGCCAGGGGCAGCCATGGTCATAGCACTACTGCGTCCACAGGCACGGAGGAGGGCACAGGAGAGGATATACCAAACGCGCATGAACGTCTTTGGCATGGGGGAATCGGAGGTGTATCGCATCTTCAGATTCAGCCCTGATGCCATCCTGGAATTAGCCACAGCCCTGCATGATGAAATCACCAGACAGACAGAATGCTCACATGCAGTGCAGCCACTGGTCAAGGTACTGGCAACACTCCATTTCCTCGCCAGTGGATCTTTCCAACGTACAAGTGGAGTCCTGTCTGGGATGTCGCAATCCACCATGAGCAGATGCGTGCACCAGGTTGTCCCCGCAATCCTCACACGCATGTCCCACCACATCATCAAACCCACCCATGAGCATCTGCGGCAGAAGGCAATGCAGGATTTCTACAGAATTGACGGATTCCCACGCACCGTGGGGGCCATTGATTGCACACATGTGGCACTACGCCCCCCGTGCCACAGAGCACATATACCGCAATCGGAAGCAGTGGCATTCCATCAACGTACAGGTGATAGCCGATGCCCAATGCCTCATATGGCACGTCCGTGCCAAACACCCCGGGCCAGCCACGACAGCTACATATACCGTCAATGCAACATCCCAACAGAATTCGAACAGAATGTGTACAGGGACAGCTGGCTGGTTGGTGAGTGACATGGGAGTCAGGCATGACTGTCCGACCCCATGATGCAGACTTCACGAGGGGCACATGCACGACTAACATCCTGTCTGTCTTTTCCCTTCCAGGTGACTCGGCATATGCACTTGGGCCCCATCTCCTGACTCCATACCGGAATCCCCAAACCAGAGGCCAGAGAAGATACAATGCTGCACACATACGTACCCGTGCAGTGGTGGAGCGCACATTTGGCATCCTGAAGTCCCGTTTCTGATGCCTGGATAAGTCCTGGGGGGGCCCTGTTGTATTCCCCAAACTTTGTGTGCCAGATCATCGGTGCATGTTGCGTGCTGCACAACTACGCCATGAGAAAGGGCCTGGAGATTGACATATGTGATGACCTGACCCCGAAACACACAGTCCCCCCCTGCCCGAGGCTACCCCATCTGCTGAAGGAACAGCAGTCAGGAGTTGCCTCGTGAAACGTATCTTTGCACGTTAAACACGCACATTCATCATGGCACACGGACAATGCACGCATGCACACCACTGTGGTCCCTAACTCACACACACCACATCCACCTCACATTGGTTTAGCCCAAGTCCACCGCACGGGACTTGGGAGCAGCAACGCCACGCCAAGGCCCCAATGATGTTGCTGTCCATTCATACCACATTCACACGGTCGTGGGGATAACCTCTCCCCGATGATCCAAGGTGACATGCCTTGCTGGCAGGAATGTCACACACACATACACACACTCACACACCAGTCACACGGTTGCAATGACCTCACCGGGCAAACCCTGCCCCTGCAAAACTGTGTCCAGGCACTAATTCTGCACTCCTCACCGTGTGCATGGTGCTGTGACATCCGTGAAAGGAAAAAAAGGGCATCATGCCATTAACAGCCATGGCATGCCCTTACAGGTGCACGGCACCAAAAATAAAAATAAAAGCTCAAACTCTGAGCAGCACTTTTCATCAGGCCAGTCATTTGCCCTCTAGCGGGCCAGGCCTCATGCCAAGGCTTCGGCTCTGGAGCTGTCCTGTTGACGACTCGGGTGGGGGGCTGGGGCATCACCTGGGCTCACTCTCCTGGAGGTTGTGGCGGATGATGCCTGCATCCCTTCTAAGGCAAGTGCAATGCGTGTCAGCGCGCTGTTGGTATCGGCCTGCAACTGACACTGCCGGGCGTTGTTCTGCCGCTGGAGGCGCCTGTTCTGGTGACCCTCCATCTGGATAGCGGCAGTGTTGGCCTGCACGACCACGCCCAGGCTCTTAACCTCCGCCACAATGCCTGCTGTGGCCTGCAGCTCCCCCATAGCCATGGTGTTACGATCCAGGCTGGCCTTCACATCAGATGCCTGGTCCCCAGATGTGTAGGGACCCCCTACTAACATGTGGTGACGCATGGCTTCAAGGGTCTCTGATTGGTCACAAAGGCATGTGGCCATGGCTGCACAATTTGCATCTACCTCCTGCAGGGAGTCGGTGATGGAGCTGGTATGCTCAGCCTGTTGGCTGAGGCACTGCTGCATAGCGACTGTGGTGCCCTGCACAGCCACTGTACATGCATCCTGGGTCTCCGCCGAGGACCCAACAAATGAGGCCAGGCTGTCAGCCACACGGTGGAGGTCACATGCAATATCGGTCATGTGCCGTGTCTGCCGTGCCTGCTCCCTTTCCAGCCCTTCTTGTAGGGATCCGGCTACACCACGGGTCTTCCTCAGAGCCTTCTGTGGAGATGGAGAGGCTTGTGTCTGTCTGGACAGGGTAGCCCTTGAGGGGGTTCCCCTGGATGGGCTAGCCCTTGAGGGCGTTCCCCTGGATGGGGTAGCCCTTAAGGGGGTTCCCCTGATGGGCGTGGAGGTCTCAGAGGGTCCGGGGAAGATGGAAGCCTCCTCAAGGTAGAGGCATTCCTCCAGATGGAGATCCACCTGCTCCTCAAGAACTACCTCTAGAGCAGAGGTGTGGGCACTCCCCTCCACCGATGTCTCATGGCTTCCCAGGGGGTCAGGCTGAGGCTGATGTTCCGGGGATGGCGTGGGTCGGACACAGGCAGATGATGGCCCAGCTCCCTCCAGCACATCTGTGGATGACACAAAGCATTCACATGTTGGTGGACCCACACACTTGTCACATGTTCCCTTCCACCCCCTCACATGCTTCACACCGGATGGGGGATAAAACACACTTACCTCTCCTCAAGTCCTGGTCACTGGAGTAAAAGCCCTCCAGGCCCTCCACCTGCTCCTGCTCCAGACAGCTGGCAATCACCTCCTCCTCAGGTGTCAACTTGAGAGAAGAAGCTGGTCCGCCTCCCGTGCCCCTAAGGTGCCTTCTCACCTTGGCCAGCTTCTCCCTGACACGCCGACGCATGTCGTTGATCTTTTTCTGAATATCTTTGCAGGTCCTGGATTCATGCCCAAGGGCATTGATCTCCAGGGTAATCTTCTGGAAGATCTCCTGCTTCCTGGCCTTGCTGGTCCTGGCACTCTGTGCGCCATGGAGGTAGGCATCATACTTGGCAATTGCTGAGGTCAGGATCGCCCTCTCTTCAAATGAGACATTTTTCTTTCTCCTCTCCCTGTCCACCTCACTATCTGACATGGCTCAGACAACAAAAGTACTCTGCACCAAGCGGAAGACAAGCTGGTGTACTTTTGCGCTGGACGGCCGTATGGCTGGGCGTATTTATGTGCTCGGCGTATCTTAGGCAGTTGCGCCGGCGTAGTTGTGAGCATGCGCATAGGGGTGCTGGGCATACGTCCATGTCACGGCGCATGCGCCGTTCATGATACGCCGGGCATAAAACACTGCACCACGCTCAGGACCATCATTTGCATGGGGTCACACCCACTTCCACCTACGCCAGCCTGTGCCTTCAAAACCTACGCCACGCCGACGCAGCGTGGGGAGCAAGAGTTTGCTGAATGCGGTGCTTGCCTCTCTGCGCTGCATCGGTGTAGCGCACAGGGGGATGCGCTGCGGCGCCGTAATGTGCGCCTGCTGTCTGTGAATCCGGGCCCCTGCTGTTAATAGTGTGACTGCTTAAAGTAGAACTTAAGTTTAAACTTATTTTTTTCATTTGGATAGTGTGTAATCCGGAGTTATAACCCCTGTTGTTGTTTTTTTCCCCATCTGTGTCTCATTGGGGAGATTTCCCAGTGAGGAAATCCCTCCAAACTGAGGGAATCCCTGGTTGCCCCCAATGACAGAAGAGTTACTGTAGAGTCAGCATTGGAAGGTTTCCACACTAGTAGCTAGATTCAGGTAGATGGGCGCATCTTTGTGCCGGCGTAACGCATTGTATATGTGCTACGCCGGCATAAGTGAGAGAGCAAAATACATGATTCACAAAGCACTTGCTCTCCAAGTTGCGCCGGTGTAACCTAAATTTGAAGGCGTAAGCTGGTGTACGTGTAAGTGGGTGTGAACTTATGCAAATGATGGCCTGAGCGTGGAGCAGTGGATTACGCCCGGCCTATCTTCAAAGTATGTCGAAGTATGATCGCTTCCTTGTGCGCATGCTCACAACTGCGCCGGCCAAACTTCCTGGTATACGCCAGCCTACCGGCTTACGCCGAGTGCATAAATACGCCCAGACATGCGCCCGTCCGACGCAAAATTGTATCCTGCTTTTTCCCCCCCTGAGCAAGGTAATTTTGCTGGTCCTTAGTTCTTGCCTCTTTTGCTGTACTATGGCTGCTCCAGTCAGCAAGAGAAAGAGGAATTTTTCTCCACAGGAGAGGGCAATTGTTATTTCTGCTATGGAGCAATATGATCGGTTCCTCCATGGTGCGGAGAGTCGCGATACCACCCGCGCCAGGAAGCAAGAAATCCTGGACACAATTGCCACTCAGGTTAATGCCCTTGGCAATGCCACCTGCAGCGCCAAGGACATAAACAAAAAAATCAATGACCTGAGGCTCCGTGTGCGGGAGAAGCTTACCGCAATTTGTAAGCACCAGAGTGGCACGGGGGGTGGACCACCCTGCAACATTGTATTGACCCCGGATGAGGAGAAGGTCGCCCGGTGTATGCAGAGGGAGAATTTGGAGAGCGTGGAGGGCTTCGATTCCCAGGATGATGCCTCGAGGACAGGTAAGTGTTTTTTATCCCCTATCCGGTGTGTAGCATGTGTGGGGGTGGAAGGGAACATGTGACAAGTGTGTGGGTCCCCCAACATGTGACTGCTTTATGTCATCCACAGATGTGCAGGAGGGAGCGGGCCCATCTGCTGCCGGTGGCCGTCCAACCACCTCGTCCCCGGAGCAGCCTCAGCAAGACCCCCAAGATCCTGCGGTGGAGGGGACTGTCCACACCTCTCCTCTCGAGGAGGTGGTGGAGGAGTCAGTGGACATTGGCCAGATCGGCCTCATTATAGAGGAGTCCAGTTTTATGGCTGGGCCCTCTCACACCTCCATCCCCATGAGGGGAAGCCCCTCTGCATCTCCCACCAGCAAGGGAATCACCTCAAGGGGCTCACCCTACACCCGATCGCAGGCGTCTTCTGCCCCAAGAAAGGCAACACGGAAGACCAGGGGTGTAGCTGTCAATGTCCAGGACCAAATAGCCCTGTACCGGTAAGTGGTTTGGGGATTTCGGTATGGAGTCATGAGATGGGGCCCAAGTGCATATGCCGAGTCACCTGGAAGGGAAAAGACAGGAGGATGTTAGTCGTGCATGTGCCCCTCGTGATGTCTGCATCATGGGTTCGGACAGTCATGCCTGACACCCATGTCACTCACCAACCAGCCAGCTGTTCCCGTACATGTTTTGTTCAAAATCTGTTGGAATGTTGCTTTGACGGTATATGTAGCTGTCGTGGCTGGACCCGGGGTGTTTGGCACGGATGTGCCATATGAGGCATTGGGCATCGGATATCACCTGTACGTTGATGGAATGCCAATGCTTCCGATTGCGGTATATGTGCTCTGTGTCACGGGGGGGCTGTAGTGCCACATGTGTGCAATCAATGGCCCCCACAGTGCGTGGGAATCTGGCAATTCTGTAGAAATCCTCCATTGCCTTCTGCTGCAGATGCTTCTGGGTGGGTCTGATGAAGTGGTGGGACATGCGTATGAGGATTGCAGGGACATCCTGGTGCACACATCTGCTCATGGTGGATTGTGACATCCCAGACACGACTCCACTTGTACGCTGAAAAGATCCACTGGCGAGGAAATGCAGTGTTGCCAGTACCTTGACCAGTGGCTGCACTGCATGTGAGCGGTGTGTTTTGCTGGTGATGTCATCATGCAGGGTTCTGGCTAATTCTAGGATGGCATCAGGGCTGAATCTGAAGATGCGATACACCTCCGAATCACCCATGCCAAAGACGTTCATGCGCGTGCGGTATATCCTCTCCCGTGCCCTCCTACGAGTCGGTGGACCCATTAGTAGTGCTAGGAGCACGCCTGCCCCTGGCATGTTGGCACACAGATGTGTTGTCCTGCAAGTGTGGGTGCTCAGCTTGCTCAGCTAGTCCGTAACGCTGCTGCTGTAGCTGCTCTCCAGCTGACCTGTGCACGCCTGGTGCAAAGATATTCCACCTTTTTGATGGAATAACTTTAGGCCTGACGTACGACTTACGTGCACCAGGCGTAGCCTACGTCGGGCGCACTTACATGCGTGAATCGGTGTATCTCCCTCATTTGCATATTTGAATAGGAAATCAATGTGAGCGCAAGATGCGTCGAGCGTAAATATGCGCCCACGATACGCCGGTGCAGAAAAGTTACGTTAGTTGGAGGAAGCCTATTTTCAGGCGTATCTTGTTCTGTGGGTACGGAACATAAATGCGCCGGCGCATATTTACACCTACGCCGCGTATCTGTAGATACGCCGGTCTAACTCTTTCTGAATTCACCTATATTACTGTTCTTGGGACAACCAAATATGTGGGATTTTCTTTTAGGGCCAGATTCACAGATCTACAGATACACCATCGTATCTCTGACTTACACTGGTCCTATCTATGCGCCTGATTCATAGAATCAGATACGCATAGATAGGGCTAAGATCTGACAGTGGGCCAGATTCAGGAACATCAGCGGATCTTTGGTCCGGCGCAGTGCATCTTTTTTACACTGTGCCGGAGCAGCGCAGAGAGGCATGCTAGTGATTCAGGAAACTTTTTTCCTGTCTCTTGCCCCAGCGTGGCGGATTTTACACGGCGTAAGGCGGCGTAGCGCGGCGTAAGGCGGGGTAGAATAAAATGGGTGGCTCCCTATGCTAATGAAGCGGGGAGCGTGGCGCAGGGGTCACGGCGGGGCGCATCTTAGACCGCACATGCTCAGTGACATCCAGGGGTAAATGCCCCAATCTGCACATGCTCAGAACTGCGCCCCGGCGTGATCCCTGAGCTACGCCGACCCACTACCAAAGCCCAGTCCATGAATCAGCCCAGACTTCCGCCCTGCAGGTGCAAATGTACTGAAGCTTTTTTTTTTCTAAGTTAGGTCGTTTGCATTGTGGTGGGGCAGTTATGGCTGATGAGGAATCCTCAGGTGGGCGGATGACCAATTTCAGCCCAGAGGAGAGGGCTGTAATTATTGAGGGCCTCTCCCAACATGGGGACCGCCTCTATGTGTTGTCCAGCAAGTGTTGTTGCTCAGGTCGTCTGTAACGCTGCTGCTTTAGCTGCTCTCCAGCTGACCTGTGCAAGTGTGGTGTAAAGTTACCCCTGCTTTATAAAGGGTAACTTTCCGCTGCAAACCAGAGTTACACGCACCGGGAGTAGCCTGCGCCGGCAATTCGTAATTTGCTGAATCGGACCAACTCCCTCATTTGCATATTTAAAATAGAAAAACCAGGGCCGCGCTAGTTCAGACCAACGTAAATGGGCGCCCACGCCGCACCGGCGTGGAAAGGTCCAAACGAAAAAAAAAAAATCTACGTTACGGCGTAATATTGTTTGCTGAATACGGCGCAGAGATACGCCGGCGCAAATTGGCATTTACGCCGCGCATCTCAGTCTACACCGGCGGAAATTGTTCCTGAATCTACCCCAGTGTTACACTGTGTTACACTGTCGGATCTTTTTTTCAATTTAAAAATGGCGCCGGGGCGTTCCCGCTGATTTACGATAAATAATATGTAAATCAGCGAGATACGCAAATTCACGAACGTACGCGGACCCGACGCAGTCTTCTTACGACGTTTCCGTAGCGGCGTACCCGTCGTATACTTACCCCTGCTTTTATCAGGCGCAGCCAATGTTAAGTATAGCCGGCGTTCCCGCGTCGAACTTGAATTTTCTAACGTCGTTTGCGTACGCCGATTCACAAACACGCGCGTCGCAAGTCACGCTCACGTCGAAACCACTGACGTCCTAGTGACGTCAGTGGGAGCAATGCACGCCGGGAAATTCCCCGGACGGCACATGCGCATTTAAATCGGCGCGGGAACGCGCCTGATTTAAATAGTACACTCCCCCTAGCCGCGGAATTTGAATTCCGCCGGGGGATGTAGGATCCGCCGTCGCAAGTTTGGAGGTAAGTGGTTTGTGAATTAGCCACTTGCCTCTTAAACTTGCGGGAGCGGATCTTAAATCACGTAGATCGAGCGGATCTATAGATCCGCTGATCTACGTGAATCTGGCCCTTTCTTTCACTTTTCATAACAGTAAACATGACAAGAAGAGAGGGTGAATCTTCCAACTGGGGTCACAGACAGCAATACAAACCTGACAGGTGTTCTAATCATTCTCCACTGAACAAAAAAACTAAGGCCCAGATTCTCGAAGGCGTTACGACGGCGCAACACCATTAGCGCCGTCGTAACTCCTCATCTGGCCCCGGGTATCTATGCGACTGATTCTTAGAATCAGTTGCGCATAGGTACCCATTAGATCTGACAAGCGTAAGGCTGTTACGCTGTCAGATCTTAAAAGTAATTTGTTTTCCCGCCGTTAGGTGTCGCATCGTCGCTTTTCCCCGTCGTCTATGCAAATGAGGTAAGTACGGCGATTCCCGAACATACGCGAGGTCGACGCAGCGAATTAACGTTGTTTACGTAGCGAACCCGACACGTAAGGTTGCCCCTGCTATTAGCAGGGGCAACCAATGTTAACTATGGCCGTCGTTCCCGCGGAAGCGCGCCTAATTTAAATGGTGCCCGCCCCATTTGAATTGGGCGGGCTTACGCCGAGCAATCTAACGATACACTGCCGCAAGTTTTCAGGTAAGTGTTCTGAGAATCAGGATTTAAACCTGTAGACCTGCGGCGGTGTAACGTAGAGCTCATACATTACGCTGCCCAGGAGCAGCGCTAATGTATGAGAATCTGGGCCATTAAATAAAAAGTTTTGCCCTCAGTTATACTTTTTTTTTTTTCAAATCAGATTTATTTTTTTATTGTGCCATAAAAAACAAGACATACATTGTAAAATCAAATAATGCGAAACATCTGAAGACAGTACAAAAAAAAAGGGGTAGGAACAAAAAGGTCATGCAGAATAGTGGCACAAAAACAAATCACATAAGACATTTCGTACAAAAAATGAACAAAAAAAAAAAAAAAATGGGAAGAAAAGTCCAGGCAGACTGGAAAACAAGGACCTGGCCTACCTAGCAAAACAGCAGTCTGGGCCAACGAGCCAAACAAATAAACAAAAAAAAAACAGAATACTCATAACATTCTACCGTCTTTTGGCTTTGCTGTCCCCCTATATCACGAGGCAGGACACTGTGATGCGCCAAGCCATCACTGCCGAGCAGAGGCTCATTGCCACGTTGAAGTACCTGGTGACTGGGAGAAGCTTGCAGGACCTCAAGTTCTCGACAGGCATCTCCCCCCAGGCTCTTGGGATCATCACCCCCTGAGATGTGTTCTGCCATCATACAAGTGTGCAGAAGGACTATATTAAGGTAAGTTTTCTTCTTTAACATCACATTCTATTAGCCAGATTCAGGTAGATCGGCGCATCTTTGTGCCGGCGTAGCGCAGCTCATATGCGCTACGCCGACATAACCTAGAGAGGCAAGTACAGTATTCATAAAGCACTTGCTCCCAACGTTGCGCTGGCGTAGCGTAAATTTGACGGTGTAAGGCGGCGTAAGTGTAAGTGGGTGTGACCGTATGCTAATGATGGTCTGAGCGTGGAGAGCAGTGGCTTACGCCCAGCGTATGATCAACTACGCCGGCCCAACTTCCTGGGATACGCCGGCCCACTGCCACTGGCTTACGCCGAGCGCATAAATACGCCCAGACATGCGCCCGTCCGGCGCAAAATTACAACCTGCTTTTTTCCCCCCCTGAGAAAAGTAATTTTGCTGTGCGATGGCTGCTAGAGTTTCAGTGAAGGACAAGTGAAAGAAGAATTTCTCGCCAGAGGAGAAGGCAGTCCTCATGTCTGCCATTGAGAGGTATGACATCTACCTCCATGGTGCCCAGAGTCGCGAGACCAGCCGGGCCAGGAAACAGGTCATCATGGACACCATCACCACTAAAGTCAGTGCCCTTGGCAATGAGTGCCGCACATACAAGGACATTAATAAAAAAATGAATGACCTGAGGCGCCATGTTCGGGAGAAGGTGGCCGCTATCAGGAAGCACCAGAGGGGCACGGGTGGCGGACCACCATGTGCTTTGAGCTTGACCCCGGAGGAGGAGGTGATTTCCCGGTGTCTGGAGAGGGAGCAGTTGGAGGGCGTGGAGGGCTTTGATTCCCTTGATGAGGCCTCGAGGACAGGTAAGTGTTTTTTATCCCCTATCCGGTGTGTAGCATGTGAGGGGGTGGAAGGGAACATGTGACAAGTGTGTGGGTCCACCAACATGTGAATGTTTTGTGTCATCCACAGATGTGCAGGAGGGAGCTGGGCCATCTGCTGCCGGTGGCCATCCCACGCCATCTTCCCCGGAACAACCTCAGCCAGACCCCCTAGGAAGCCAAGTTCCAGCGGTGGAGGGGAGTGCCCCCACCTCTCCTCTCGAGGTGATTGAGGAGGAGACGGTGACCCTTGATCAGGGTTGCCTCTATATAGAGGAGGCCTCTGTTTTACCTGGGTCCTCTCACACCTCCCCCCCATCAGGTGAAGCCCATCTGGCTCAGCCCCCATTAGGGGAAGCCCCTCAAAGGGCTCACCATACTGCCCCCAGGAAGGCAACACGGAAGACGCGTGGTGTTCCTGATTCCGTGCAGGAACAAATAGCAAGGGACCAGGCCTGGCAGACCCGGCATATGGGGGAATTAGCCGGGCACCTGCACCGGGTGGCTGACAGCCTGGCCTCCTCGGCTCAGATTACGCATGCAGTGCAAGATGTTAGTGGCAATTGTGCTGCAGTGGTCACCTGCCTGGGGGAGCTGCAGGCCACCACAGCTAACCTTGTCGCTGAGGTGCAGACCCTGACTGGGGCGGTCCAGGCCAACACGGCTGCCATCCAGGAGGAGGGGAGGAGCCTGACTGTGGCGGTCCAGGCCAACACGGCTACCATCCAGGAGGAGGGGAGGCAGAGGCAGCGCAACCAGCGGCACAATATCACCCGCCAGCTGAGGATGCAGGCCCAGACCAATCGGTACCTCAGCCACATTGCCGTGGCCTTGGAGAGCAGGCAGCCATCACCTGCCAGGAGTGGCAGACCTGGGGATGAGGCACCTCCAGATGCCCCACCCCCCCCACCCGTGGCTCCCCCCAGGCAGCTGAGGGGCCAGAGAGGTGGCGCCAGGCGCAGCCCACGTCTGGGCAGGTGAGTGACTTTTTTTTGCTTAGGATATGTTTTTTATTTTTATGCTCAGGATATGAGTTTTTTTATTTTATTTATATGCTCAGGATATGAGTTTTTTTATTTTATTTATATGCTTAGGATATGAGTTTTTTTATTTTATTTATGCTCAGGTCATGAGCCTTTTATTTTATTTTTGACTTCACACGGTCAGTAGTGCAGGCTACAGTGTGACTGGTGTGTGAATGTGGGGGTGACATACCTGCCAGCAAGGTGTGTCACCCTGGGTCGTCGGGGAGAAGTTATCCCCACGACCGTGTGAATGTGGTATGAATGGACAGCGACACCATTGGAGCCTTGGCGCGGCGTTGCTGCTCCCAAGTCCTGCATGGTGCACTTGGGCTAATCCAATGTGATGTAGTGTGTGTGAGTTAGGAACCACAGTGGTGTGCATGCGTGCATTCTCCTTGTGCCATGATGAATGTGTGTGTTTAACGTGCAAAGATGCCTACTCCTGACTGCTCTTCCCTCAGGAGACGGGGTACCCTCGGTTAGGGGGGGACTGTGTGGCTCGGGGGTCAGGTCATCGTGTATGTCAATCTCCAGGCCCTTTCTCATGGTGTAGTTGTGTAGCATGCAACATGCACCGATGATCTGGCACACAAAGTTTGGGGAATACAACAGGGTACCCCCCGACTTATCCAGGCATCGGAAACGGGACTTCAGGAGGCCAAATGTGCGTTCCACCACTGCACGGGTACGTATGTGTGCAGCATTGTAGTTTCTCTCTCCTCTGGCTTGGGGATTCTGGTATGGAGTCAGGAGATGGGGCCCAAGTGCATATGCCGAGTCACCTGGAAGGGAAAAGACAGGAGGATGTTAGTCGTGCATGTGCCCCTCCGTTGGGATGTTGCTTTGACGGTATATGTAGCCGTCGTGGCTGGGCCCTGGGTGTTTGGCACGGACGTGCAATATGAGGCATTGGGCATCGGCTATCACCTGTACGTTGATGGAATGGCACTGCTTACGATTGCAGTATATGTGCTCTGTGGCACGGGGGGGCCGTAGTGCCACATGTGTGCAATCAATGGCCCCCACGGTGCGTGGGAATCCTGCAATCATGTAGAAATCCTGCATTGCCTTCTGCCGCAGATGCTCATGGGTGGGTTTGATAATATGGTGGGACATGCGTCTGAGGATTGCGGGGACAACCTGGTGCACGCATCTGCTCATGGTGGATTGTGACATCCCAGCCACTACTCCACTTGTTCATTGAAACAATCCACTTACAAGGAAATGCAGTGTTGCCAGTACCTTGACCAGTGGCTGCACTGCATGTGAGCGGTGTATCTTGCTGGTGATGTAATCATGCAGGGTTGTGGCTAATTCCAGGATGGCAGCAGGGCTGAATCTGAAGATGCGATACACCTCTGAATCACCCATGCCAAAGACGTTCATGCGCGTGCAGTATATCCTCTCCCGTGCTCTCCTACGTGCCTGTGGAACCATTAGTAGTGCTAGGACCATGGCTGCCCCTGGCATGTTGGCAGACAGATGTGTTGTCCTGCAAGTGGGGTTGCTCAGCTCGTCCGTTACGGTGCTGCTGTAGCTGCTCTCCACCTGACCTGTGCACGTCTGGTGCAGAGATAAACCAGCTTTTTGATGGAATAACTTTAGGCCGAACGTACAACTTACGCGCACCGCGTGTAGCCTGCGTCGGGCGCACGTACATGCGTGAATCGCTGTATCTCCCTCATTTGCATATTTGAATAGGAAATCAATGGGAGCACCAGATGCGTCCAGCGTAAATATGCGCCCACGCTACGCCGGCGTAGGAAAGTTACGTCGGTCGGAAGAAGCCTATTTTCAGGCGTATCTAGTTCTGTGGGTACGGCGCATAGATAGGCCGGCGCATATTTACACTTAGGCGTAGCTCTTTCTGAATCTGGCTATATGTCTTTAATGCTAATGTATTGTATTTCTTTCATCCTTCCCTAATTACCATGATTGTAATATGCTGTGAATGTCCCCTTTGTCCCCATGCATGCTGTAAGCTTTTAATGCTCTTTTTTTGGCCTACATGCATATTTCCCTTCACTAACCTCTCCAGCATGCTATCCTTGGCCCAAACGCACCTAGCCTAGTATGTTTTAACAATGTATTTTGTCTGCTCCATTGTAGTTATGACCCCCCCCCCCTAAAATGTGTCCCAATGTGTTGTTTCTCATTCAATTTAGGAAGAGTGCTAGAGGCTTTTTTTTGGAGGGCCCAAACTCAGCTAGAACCCCCCCCCCCCTAAAATGTGTCCCAATGTATTGTTTCTCATTCAATTTAGGCAGAGTGCTAGAGGCTTTTTTTTGGAGGGCCCAAACTCAGCTAGAACCCCCCCCCCCCCCCTTAAAATTTATTTTACAACGGGCCATCAGAGGGGTGAGGAATCTGATAAGTGGGCCTTTTATAGTTTTGGCTTTAAATACTCATTCAAATAAATGTTACACTGATGTTAGACAAGAATGTATTTTTGTAATCTGATTGAAATGTTTATGTGCAAAAGTACTCTTTTTTTTTTGTTTGACTCCACAGTTTCCTTCAACGCCAAAGGAATGGCAGACTGTGGCATCCCATTTTGCAGAGTGGTGGGAATTTCCTAACTGCGGAGGGGCAATTGATGGGAAACACGTCTGCATAGTGCCCCCACCCCGTTCGGGGTTGTACTATTATAACTATAAAGGTTTTAATAGTATTGTGTTAATGGCAGTGGTGTCGGCACAGTACGAGTTTATGTATGCGGACGTGGGGAAGAATGGCTGGATGGTGGAGTCTTCGCACAGACAGAATTTGCCCAATGTCTCCAGACTGGTGGCCTGGCACTGCCACTGGATGAGGACAACGTAGAGGGACTTCCGTTTGTTTTTGTTGCGGATGAAGCTTTCGGGCTGGGACCACACCTGATGTGGCCGTTCCCCCAGAGGACCCTCACCCCGGAATACAAATTGAATAACATTACCTTCTGCTGTTGCATCCTGCACATGTTTCTGCGCAGACATTCATCATCGTATTTAAATAATGTTGGGCCTGAGGCCGGACTTTCACAAACATTCACTGGCTTGGACACTGGCCGTACTGGCTTGGCCCCCCAAAGTGCCCATGAAGTACGAGATAAATACGTAGAGTACTTCACAGGTAGGGGGGCCATCGCAATGCCAGACAATATTTAATTTATTCTAAAAAATAAATAAACCAAAAATGTTCTCTTTGAAAAATGTTTTTTGTCATTATTGCTTGTGTTTCTTTTATCTGTCTCCCTGGTTCTCCTATAGTGCACTTTGTAGTGCCAAATGGATTTCTCTTTTTTTAGTAAATAACCACAATTGTCACGGTAAACAAGCACTTTTAAATGTACAAACTGGTTTTGAGCATAGAAAGAAGAACCCACACATAGTTGAGTAGATATTTTTTTTTTATTCTGTGCACAATTTGTGCGTTTGAAAAATTGTTATTTATAAAATATCTAAAAACAATAGAACTTACAAATTTCAACCTTAGAAACACATGACGTCGCCCCTGAACAAGCCAAAATTTGAAGATGCACACAGTTTGTGTGTCAAAATGGGTATTTATATTCTGATCCCATGCCAAATGTCAACATGTGCTATCTGGCATCATGGGGGATCAATGGACGTGTTTTGGGGGTGCAAACCCTTCCTCTCACCTACTTGAGTAGCGAGGAAGGGGTTGCACCCACAAAACACGGACATAGATATCCTGTGATGGCAGATAGCACATGTTGACACACGGTGTGCATCTTTAAATTTTGGCTTGTGGAATATCCAATCTATAAATTTGGGTGCGTAACAAATAATATAAAAATGGTGGGGGTGGGGGGGTCAGTCTACTATTCGCCCCAAAATGTCAATGATGTTTTTACATTTTTGTTCAATGACATTTATCCTATTCCTCATGTCCATTTCAATACTACATTCCATTATTTCTTGAATTATTATTTGTGCACTAGCATTTGAGAAAAGAGTAGTAGTAGTTTGTGGGACACCACCATGTTCATCCCCTAAAAAGAAATAAAAAGGTTATTAGAAATATGCAGGCCTACATCTCTTTACCTGAAGCTGTGGTGACAGACACTGACCTGTTGTGGTGATAAACTCCACCTCTCCTTCCTCCACCTCTCCTTCCTCCACCTCTCCTTCTTCCACCTCTTCTTCTTCCACCTCTACTTCCTCCACATGCTGAGGTTGGTGTGCTTTAGGATGTTTGTACTTCCTAGCCTCCTCCGATTGGTGTCTTCTATCCCCTAAGAAAATTAAACTAAATGTATACTCAGCACACATATATTGGTGGGCAGAAATTGAAAACATTGCTTGGAAGTGGGGTACAATTGTCTGTTTTGGCACAGTCCAAAAATGAACACGAGATTTTGGGGATTTTCACAAAGCTGGAATACTGATGCTTTTTGTCAAAGTGACACAGGAGGCACCCCAAAATATCCACAGTAGCACCTGTGTGTGACACCCTAAAAAGGTTGTTCTGGTGGGCCACACAGGTGCTCCTGAGTACAGATGTGTAACCAGCTGCTGGGTATCCTCTTCTTTACACTGAATGAATCAGGTTTACATTTCACATTCTAGTAAGTTAAAACAAACATATCATCTAGACAACAATGTTTATAAACATTGTTTTAAGACAAATAGGCATGACCACGTGTGGTTTACCTGGATCTGCGGAAAACATCATATTGTTGACGAACGATGTTTACTACGAACGATAAAATAATAAACTTTGGCCACTAACATGAAAGTTGCCATTTTCAAAAGTACAACCAGGCAAACCAAGCACATGGAGAAAAACATGCAAGAATCTAATAATCAAATTTGCAATAAACTGTACGTACTTTTGTCCAGAATTTTCTTGATCTTCCTATACTGCTCTGGCTCCCTCAATTTAAGGTCAGACCACCCTGCTCCTTGGATCTCCTGACCTGAAATTTATGGTAAAGACTCTTCGCCACTTTGTCCATTATTTGTGCCTTCCTCAGATTAGGGGTGTTGTATGGCCCATGATCGCCATCGTAATATTTCCTCCGCAGTATGTCCACCATCTCATAAAGTGACATATTCGTGGCCTTGTATCGTTTGGGCCTGGATCGGGACGTTCCCGCCTCCGGGCTTTCCTCGTCGGTACGGGGTATACCACGCACATGTGACATCGCCATATTGTCGTCTCCCACTGAGAAGGGGCGTGGAATATAGGAAAAAGACCATCATGGGCGGGCGACGAGGGCAAAGTTTTACGCATGCGCAGGGTATATAATGAGAACGACGTGACTACATTGGTTGCGTGGAGTAAGGACAAACGGAAGTGCCGACCGACTGAAACAAAGGTAGAAATGAAACTGGGGTCATCAGTGGCCTATATACTTGAGTCATGATATAAAGGCAGAGCCATCATTTTAATGTTGATTGGACCCTTGACCAAATAAATCTTGGGGCCCCCCCATGCAATTTTGCTCTCCATCTGCTCTGAAACATATACAATATATATCAGCGAGACTTAAAAACAGTTTATTACTGTGTATCAGATCAGGCAATGATTGTGATTGTTTGGCAGAGGTTATTAACAGTGTATCATCTCATCACTGCAGAGGGGCATGATATACATATGAATGCCGGTTATTTAGATGTAAACTGTAACAGCTGTGGTGAACGGGAGTGAACCACAACTGCGACTAGCAAGGATTTCAATGCACTTCTCTATGTGAGAATTCAGTATTGGACCCCAGGCGTCACTCCACGCAAACAGGAGTTTGGGGGTTCTCTACTCAATTCTCACATAGAGAAGTGCATTGAAATCCTTGCTAGCCGCAGTTGTGGTTCACTCCCGTTCACCAGAGCTGTTACAGAATAATAGAACCATATCATGAACCCAGCGGAACTTGTAAACCAAGAAAAATAAGTGTTTCGCAGTCGGTGTCCCCACCAGAAAGATTTTTTATCACTTCCTATACCAACAGGTAAAGAGGCAACATCTCTCACAGAACACAGTATTGTGTCAGGGATTCTCTACCTTCCTCATTTAAAAAAAAAAAGAAAAAAAGAAAAAAGGTTTTGGCTTAACTTGGGCTTTAATGGAATTCTTACATCTAAGAATATGTTGGATGAAAGTAATAAGACTGATGTAATTTCTTGTGTTTCCTTAGCAGCTTGACCTTGTTTTTTAGGTTCTGTAGATAGAGACTACAAAGGTAAATGAATTGTAGACTTTAATCAACATAGAAAACACAAAAATTGTGTGAGTATACTGTAGTATTTTCTGTAAACTTTGTTGTGGTGTGAATCTTCCACATATATTTGCATTAATATGCTATGAATACTATTTGTATTTACTATGTTTATGAAATCCCATTTTAGTTAATATGTCAGAAATAGGTTACTTATTAGGTTCCCTTTCTTGATTAACTGAGTGCTGGGGAATTCTGTACTGTGTTTTTGAATTGCTCTCTAAATGTGCACTGACTTTACTAGTAATACATTGAATGTGCTTCCTGCTAGTTCTCTTTATATTTTATTGCTGAGGTAAATCAGTAAACTGCAAAGTTCAAAATGACCATAGTTAAATTATCTTTTTAACAGTAACATATGGCGAGAGAGAGATCCGAGTGATATAAATGTATAGAGTTCTAACTGTAATCCTGAACTTGTTATTTCAGCCCCAAATAAAATTAATGTCCAAATCTTGCCAATTTCACCTCCATAAAATTTCCAAAATATGCTCTTTCTTACCCAATTGAACCAACAAGCAACTAACTCGTTATTTCTCGCCTCGACTATTGCAAATCCATCCTCGTTGGACTGCCTCTGCACAGAATTTCCCCTCTTCAGTCTATCATGAATGTTGCTGCCAGACTCATTTACCTTGCCAACCACTAAGTACCAGCCACCACCCTCTGCCAATCTTCTTTAGCTTCCGCTTGCCCAACCAATAAGATTCAAAATACTAACAACAACCTACAAGCCATCCATAACTGAGCCCAGAGCTACATCAACAACCTCATTTCAAAATACTACCCTAACCATCCTCTACACTCCCCCTGAAGCCTGTTGTCCTCTTACTTCCTCATTACCACCTCTCATGGTGGCCTTCAAGACTTCTCTAGAGCCTTTCCCATCCTCTGGAACTTACTACTCCAATCTATCCAGCTATCCCCCACCCTGTTTGTCTTTAGGTTATCCTTGAAAACTTATCTTGTTCTAACACTGAACTTTTCTTTCTTCATCAACTCCCCACACAGTCTTGTACCACTTCCCTTTTAGGTTGTAATTGTACTGTCACCCTTTATATTGCAATATGCCGCACAAACTTTTAGCACTATATAAGCCTGTATGATAATATTAATAAAACTATTAAAAGTAATTATTTAAAGATAAATTGTTATAAAGAGTAAAGTTTTAAACAGGGGCTACTAGCAAATTTAGCTGTGCTAGGTGGTAACTAACCTGGCTAATTTGTAGTCTTTTGGGTTTATCCTAAGCCTGGTTTAACTGTGGTTCCTCCCTTCTGTCAATAAGTGGCATTGTTACCTTTGGCATTAGTTTGATGAGGTGCAGTGAGACTGAGTTATGAATATGCTTTTCTCTCAGTCACTGTGTAGGAGTTTCATGAAACTGAGCATGCTTGGAGAGAAGTTGTCTTTAGTGGATGTGTGAGGAACAACTGCATTGAATGAGGCCTGAAGTCTAAGGCCTGGCCATGTGCCTGAGGCTCTGGTGGAGAGAGCCTATTTATTGCCTGGAGGCATGAGGGAGGCTTGAACTGAGAGAGCTTGGGGGCATGAGAAAGGTTTCAGCAGAGAGAGCCTGGTAGTTGCCTGGAGGCATGAGGAAAGCAATGGAATTCTGAGATGGAGTACCAGCATTGCTGACAACTGTTCCTGATTTTAAAGGAACTGTCCCTGATTTAGAAAAAAAGTCCTTCTGACTCTCTTTCTTCTTCATTTGTCCCTCATTTTGGGCTCATCTATATACAGTAGCTGTATATAACATGCACTATTTATCTTTCAAAAAGTAATTTGCAGTGCTAAACCTTTCATCCAATTTCTAAATTGCTGCATTTGTAAATTTCAAAAGCCTGTATAAAGGAATAGGAAAATTAATGTTGGAGAGGAACAAGAATGGACTTTATAGGCACCAATTATGACATAAAAATACGTTTATTGATGCAATTTCCCACAGGGGTTATTGGACCAACATTACAGTAGGTACATATATGAAAAAACATTAAAAACAAAGAAAAATTAACACAAAGAATTGTATTAATCAACGGAGGATCGGATTAAACCAATATTGATCCAAGAGAGGCATCAAAGAAGTATGATGACTAGCATATGTAGTAGTAGATCACAATCAAGCTCGACATGTTTCGCGGGTAACCGCTTCTTCGGGAGCTAATGATATTTCTAGAGAAAAGACTGTTATTGGTTTATACATGTATATTGGTATATAACTATACATCATATATACTAAACAGAGCATATCATATGTGCAATGAAGCACTGTATCACAGGGCATGCGAATATGACCATAACCACCATAGTGCCACCAAGGGAAGGAACAGTGTGCTGTGGGTCCCATAGGAAGGAAATGTAGGGACACACCAGAAAAAGAGTGGTACGCCAAGATAAATATAGTACATGCGAAGATGTGGGTTAATTGAATATTATACTCAAGTATTGTGAACAACCCAAATAATCGTACAAGACCGTTACAGGAAGTGGGAGTGTGCACTAAGGCAGAGAAGATGACAACAGCACCAGAACGAGAGACAGTGCGGTGATAAACAGAAAAGAATAGATTAATAATTATGCTTCATTGCACATATGATATGCTCTGTTTAGTATATATGATGTATAGTTATATACCAATATACATGTATAAACCAATAACAGTCTATCTTTTCTCTAGAAATATCATTAGCTCCCGAAGAAGCGGTTACCTGCGAAACATGTCGAGCTTGATTGTGATCTACTACTACATACCGTATTTATGCGAGTATAACGCGCAAAATTTTATACCCAAAAAAAAGTTCAACGTTTGGGTGCGCGTTATACTCGAGGACTTTGTCCCCCCCGCCGCTACCGCCGCCGCACACGCCGCTGCTACCGCCGCCGCACACGCCGCTGCTACCACCGCCGCCACCAACGCCGCTACAATGTTAATCACGCGGCGCGGGGGAACATTAGACAGCTTTCGTTTGAATAGCTGTTTTCCCTGCCGCGCGTAGACACTCCCCCTTGGACGGATCTGTCCAATCGCGAGCAAGGGGGAGTGTCTATGCATGGCAGGGAAAACAGCTGTTCAAACGAACGCTGTCTGTAATGTTCCCGCGCGCCGCACGCTCAGCCTATCAGCGGCCGCAGCAATGTCCTGTCGCGGCCGCTGATAGGCTGAGCGCACTGTGAGTCACCGACCCCCAGGAAGTGGAAGAGACCGGGACCGGAGAACGGGACGGCGATATCGGAACAACGGGGGATCGTAGGCAGGTAAGTGAAAGTTTATTTTGTATAGTTTTACAGCCCGGGCACAGCGGGGGTTAAATACAGGGGGCATGGCTGGACATACAGGAGGCATGGCTGGACATACAAGGGGCATGGCTGGACATACAAGGGGCATGGCTGGACATACAAGGGGCATGGCTGGACATACAAGGGGCATGGCTGGACATACAAGGGGCATGGCTGGACATAAATGATTTTTGGCAATTACAATGATTTTATACCGATTTTTAATTGAAAATTAGGGGTGCGCGTTATACACGGGTGCGCGTTATACTCGAATAAATACGGTATGCTAGTTATCATACTTCTTTGATGCCTCTCTTGGATCATTATTGGTTTAATCCGATCCTCCGTTGATTAATACAATTCTTTGTGTTAATTTTTCTTTGTTTTTAATGTTTTTTATATATGTACCTACTGTAATGTTGGTCCAATAACCCCTGTGGGAAATTGCATCAACAAAATTATTTTTATGTCATAATTGGTGCCTATAAAGTCCATTCTTGTTCCTCTCCAAAATAAATTTTCCAATATATGCAGGACGTGGCACTGCACTATTATAGGACACCCACAGTTCCATCCTGTGTGTGGTGTACTTCTACTTATTTTTTTGTATAAAGGAATAGTAGTGGTAAAAAAAAGCACTTATTGGCTTACCTAATATTTTTTTCTGTATTATTCTCCTTTAAGGGTGCTTGGCAGGGGGTGTGCCCTATGCCTACATACTTTTTCTAATAGGTGTCCCTTATTCCCATCTCCAAAAGTTGAGAGGTACGAGTACCAGAGGTTACTCCTCCACAAACTGTGGACTGTGGAGAAGCTGGGAAAGCATCAAGAGGGACTAATCCAAATAAACCCTGCATGGTACAGTGAATTTTTGGTTGCTATTGAAGACAGCAGTTGATAAGTAGATACAGAGCGTTGGGTGCAGGCCTAAGGCCCTTGTTCTGTATTGCTGACTACCTAGCTGGTTTTGTTTTTGGAGTCTGCTAATCTGTCTTCCTACTGCCCTAAGGGTGCCCTAACCCTCTTTCCCTTCATTTCTTGATGTTATGAGCAATAAACCCACCTTGTTCATATTAAATGTGACTGGTGCCCATCTTATATGCATCCATACACACCCACCATGCCTAAGAACCAGCACCCTGTGGTTCAATGTTGTCCCTCCCTAATTCCAGGGGTCGGGGGCGCTGCAGAGATAATAATAGAGAGCACTAAGAGTCACAGTGGAGTGGTCCATGAGAATATGTACTCTGTGTGACTCCCATGTTCTGAAGAGTGAAGCAATAGCTGAAATACACTCATGACTTATAGTCATAACAAGCCACCACCTATAAATGTAATGTTCATCAGATTAAAGGAAAAGAGTTTGAACTCTTTCAGATATAAATTGGTGTCTGTGTGCCTGTTGGAGAGATGTTCCAGTTTTGGACAGTTACATAACAGGAAGTGAGGTAAACGCATGGCTGCCAGAATAAGAAAAGCCATCAGTGCAGTACCCAGAGTAGTGGGACAAAATAGATACAATTCTCTATTTACAATGAGTTATATATGTAATAATAAAAAAGGAAAGGAGAGAAGTTTCACTGGACTTTGACAGCGACTTTGACAGTGCTTTGGTTATTTACATATTCTCTGACTGCATAGAGGTTGCTTACAACCATATAAGAGCTCAGTTTTTCCAGAGCCAATCAAATATCTATCTTTATTGAAAGAAGCCAGTAGAGAACATTCTACGGTCATGAAAAACGAACTGAGAAATTGGAACAGTGACTACTGTGAGACAGTGGGCCCAGAGTAGATCAAAGCCGGTTAGATAGAACATGGTAGAATATTGCCTGTCACTAGAAATGACTGTATTGTAACATGGAGACACTCATCATAACATGGAGACACTCATCAAACTGTGTATTCTAAAGAGGTTTGCTCAATCCACACATATGGCTAGATTCACAAAGCGTTACGCCGGCGTATCAGTAGATACGCCGTCGTAACTCGGAATCTAAGCCGTCGTATGTTTAAGTGTATGCTCTAACTGAGATACACTTAAACCTAGCTAAGATATGACGGCCTGCGCCGTCGTATCTTAGCTGTCTAGTTCCGCCGGCTGCTAGGGGCGTGAACGCTGATTTACACCTAGAATGCGTAAATCAGCGAGATACGCCCATTCACGAATGTACGCTTGCCCGTCGCAGTAAAGATACGCCGTTTACGTAAGGCGATTCCCGGCGTAAAGTTAGTCGAACAAATAGCTGAACTAGTCAATCTTAAGTATGGCCGTCGTTCCCGCGTCGAAATTTTAAAAATTTACGTTGTTTGCGTAAGTCGTCCGTGAATGGGCCTGGACATAATTTACTTTCACGTCGAAACCAATACGTCCTTGCGGCGTACTTTGGAGCAATGCACACTGGGATATGTTCACGGACGGCGCATGCGCCGTTCGTAAAAAACGTCAATCACGTCGGGTCACGAGTAATTTACATAAAACACGCCCCCCTCATCCTCAATTGAATTAGGCGCGCTTAGGCCGGCCCATTTACGCTACGCCGCCGTAACTTAGGAGGCAAGTGCTTTGTGAATACAGCACTTGCCTCTCTGACTTACGGAGGCGTAGCGTAAATACGATACGCTACGCTGCCTCAAAGATGCACCCATCTACCTGAATCTAGCCAATACTCTCCCAATTATCACTGCTTGTTGTCCCTAAAGTTAAATAGCTAAATTGAGGTAGATGGGCGCATCTTTGAGGCGGCGTATCGTATTTACGCTACGCCGCCGTAAGTCAGAGAGGCAAGTGCTGTATTCACAAAGCACTTGCCTCCTAAGTTACGGCGGCGTAGCGTAAATGGGCCGGCCTAAGCGCGCCTAATTCAAATGAGGATGAGGGGGGCGTGTTTTATGTAAATTACTCGTGACCCAACGTGATTGTCGTTTTTTACGAATGGCGCATGCGCCGTCCGTGGACATATCCCAGTGTGCATTGCTCCAAAGTACGCCGCAAGGACGTATTGGTTTCGACGTGAACGTAAATTACGTCCAGCCCCATTCACGGACGACTTACGCAAACGACGTAAATTTTTCAAATTTCGACGCGGGAACGACGGCAATACTTAACATTGACTAGTCCAGCTATTTGGATCTTGAAGAAGCGCTTCCTGATGACGACATATTGAAACATACGTCGAGGCGACACGCAGACCACGCACAGCATCTTCCTGTCCAGCTGGTTCCTCAGCCTTGCGAGGTGAAGCGCACGCTGCAGACCATCCCAGCGCGGACATCGCTCTCTATTTTGATCGGTTTCTACGATCTTTTTCTGATCAACAAAGCCAAAGCCTCAGTGCCGGGATGCGGGCACTATTCAAGTAAGCCTCCACTCGGCATTGTGTTTGTTTTTAACATTTTAAATAAAACGGTATTATGCCATGGCGGTATCTCTCTGTTTTTATCTCCCTATGACGCTTTAACCAGCTGACCTACAGGAACTTCAGGTGTCCACTCTTTGTCCATGGTGACAACAAGCTATAATTGACCTCTTTTTAGCGAAATAGGTCAACTTCATGCGGTAAGGGGCCATCCTCTATGCACTATTGGGTGATATAGATCGGTGAAGGTGGAATCCTGCTTTTATTGCACATGCACTTTATTGCGATTGTATATTGTCATTGTGTTTTTTGGATTTTCACTTTTGTTCATTAGCGCCCCCTATCCACTAGTCCAGCTATTTGTTCGACTAACTTTACGCCGTAAACGGCGTATCCTTACTGCGACAGGCAAGCGTACGTTCGTGAATCGGCGTATCTCGCTGATTTACGCATTCTAGGCGTAAATCAGCGTTCATGCCCCTAGCGGCCGGCGGAACTAGACGGCACAGGCCGTCGTATCTTAGCTAGGTTTAAGTGTATCTCAGTTTGAGCATACACTTAAACATACGACGGCTTAGATTCTGAATTACGACGGCGTATCTACTGATACGCCGGCGTAACTCTTTGTGAATCTAGCCAAAAGTGTTTTCTTTATTACATTTTTTTATTTGGGATAGTGTGGAGAGGGAATAGAACACCTGACAGTTTTTTATTACTGTCTGTGTCCCCATTAGATCGATTCAACATTTGTCCTGTTTACCATTTTCTTTAAAAGACCCCAGAACAGTAATAGAGGATAGATCTTCCAATAGGGGCCCTAATTTGGTGAATCTGGTGACAACCAAGGATTCCCTTAATTTGGATGGATTTCCTCTCACTTCCTGCTTTGGCTTTGGGACAGGAAATTAAGGAAAGTCTCTTCAATTGAACAAAGATAGCAGGGGTTATAACCCTCCCTTACTTCATCTAAAATGAAAAGAAAAAAATCTTTAGTTCTACTTTAACCACTTAAGACCCGGACCTTTATGCAGGTAAAGGACCTGGCCAGTTTTTGCGATTCGGCACTGCGTCGCTTTAACAATTGCGCGGTCGTGCGATGTGGCTCCCAAACAAAATTGGCGTCCTTTTTTCCCCACAAATAGAGCATTCTTTTTGGTGGTATTTGATCACCTCTGCTGTTTTTATTTTTTGCGCTATAAACAAAAATAGAGCGACAATTTTGAAAAAAATGCAATATTTTTTACTTTTTGCTATAATAAATATCCCCCAAAAATATATAATTTTTTTTTTTCCTCAGTTTAGGCCGATACGTATTCTTCTACCTATTTTTGGTAAAAAAAAATGCAATAAAGAGGACGTACAGGTACGTGCTTGTGCCCAGCCGTGCCATTCTGCCGACGTATATCTGCAGGAGGCGGTCCTTAAGTTGTTAAAGCTATAAAAAACAATATCATAAAACTTTATTCTTTTTTTAATTAAGTTAATTTTAAATTGGGTTAATGAGGGTCAGCAGGCTGCAAAAACCTTCCTGGGACCTTTTCAAAGTCAGTGGGCCATATTCTGAGCAAAGTTACGATGGAGTAACTCAGGATACTCCATCGTAACTCCCTTTTTTGACCCGTGTATCTATGCTCCTGATTCTCAGAATCAGTTTTGCATAGATACACTTAAGATCCGCCATCTGTAAGTCACTTACACTGGCGGATCTTAAATGCAATGACGCCGGCCGCCGCTAGATGGCATTTAAGTGAAGGAGTCATTTGCGTATGCAAATGATCCTTCTACGCCGATTCACGAACGAGTTCGCGTCGCGTAACCGTCGCTAACGTCGTTTGCGTAAGCGGAAACTTACCCCTGCTATATGAGGGGTAAGTTTCCGCAAGTCTCGCGTAGGCCATGTTACGGATGGCGTCGGGTCCCCGTCGTGTTTTTTCGTCGGATACGTCGTTTACGTAAGTCGTTCTTGAATACGACTTTACGTCAATGACGCACACGTCGGCGTCATTGACGTTTTCCGCCGAGAACTGGAGCATGCGCACTGGGCTTTTTGCAGCCCGGCGCATGCCCAGTTCTTTTGTATCGGGGGCGCGCTTCATTTGAATAGAAGCCGCCCCCTTGGAGATCCGCCAGGCTACGCCGGGACACTTACACTCCGCTGTCCCAACTTATGGAGCAAGTGGTTGGGGAATACAACACCTGCTCCAGTAAGTTGGGACAGCGGAGTGTAAGTGCCCTAAGCGAAGCTGGCGGAGATTTACTCAGAATATGGCCCAGTGAGCCTAAGGCCCTGTACACACGATAGAACATGTCCGATGAAAACGGTCCGCGGACCGTTTTCATCGGACATGTCCACTGGGAGATTTTGGTCTGATGGCTGTACACACCATCAAACCGAAATCCCCGCGGACAGACAGCGCGGTGACGTAGACGCCACCAAACCAGGAAGTAAAATACTTCCACGCATGCATCGAATCCATTCGACGTATGCGGGAGATTTCTGTCCGCTGGTTAGGTGTACTAACCAGTGGACATGTCAGACAGACGGGTTTCCAGCCGACAAGTTTTAAAGCATGCTTTAAAACTTTTGTCTGCTGGAAACCTGTCTGCTAGGCTGTACACACGGTCGGATCTGTCCGCTGAAACTGGTCTGCGGACCAGTTTCAGCAGACATGTTCGGTCGTGTGTACAAGGCCTAAGACTAGGGCTGGACAGGGGGGCCATAGTAATACAGTCCTGTAAACAAACAGTGCTGACTTGACTACACATTGATGTGAAAAAGTAATTGCCCTCTTAACCTAATAACCCCCTTGGCGGCAACAACTGCAGTCAAACATTTGCAACAACTGGCAATGAGACTTTCACATCACTGTGGAGGAATTTTGGCCCATTCTTCTTTGCAGAATTGTTTTGAGCATGTTGTTTCAAGCATGAACGGCCTGTTTAAGGTCATGCCACAGCATCTCACTTGGATTTAAGTCTGAACTGTGTCTAGGCCACTCCAAAACCTTAATTGTGTGTAGCAGTGCCTCTGTGGGGTTGCTGCGTGTTTCAGCTCCACACATCACCCTGCTTGGTCAGACATCTATTTTAGGCACACTTTCTCCAGTCAACAAAGTCTGTTGCATGTTTTTGTTGTTTTTATTAGGGGATTAAACTTGGATGAGGAAAAGGGACATGGGCTGCCCAAATGATGAATCTTTCTTAGTGGAATTAAAAGTAGTTGAATCGAAATTGACAGTCTCTGCTCCCGAGCTCCAGGGCCGAGGTCAAGCCCCCCCCCCCCCAGAAAGGGGGTCCCTCAAGGCCCACCACAGCCTAACACGCCATCATTAAGTTCTTCCACCTGACAAATCCTTCCCCAGCAGGCTGACCATGGGTATATATAGGAGGCCTGGCCCTCCTAGTTGGGGATTGGTCAGGGCTCCCAGATACACCCCATGTCACTCCAACCCTTTGCCCTGCCTCTTTAACAGAACCTTCTCACTGGAGGCGCCAGAGAGCTAAGGAACGTGTCAGTCGCCTGCTGCTACACTAAACCACTCCCCCTGCCCCCAGATCAAAAGCAAACAGGCCTAGCTCACAGGCCTGTTTAAATTTACCTGCACTGGCAGTACACACAAAAACACTACTCTAGCACCTACCTACCTAAGGTAGAGGGTGCTACATTTGTTTTTTTAAGACATTTAGAGGTGGACTTGCTGGTGTGTTTCGGATCATTGTCCTGCCCCAAATGTGCTTGAGCTTGAGGTCACGAACTGTTGGGTGGTCATTCTCCTTCAGGATTTTTTTGTAGAGTGCAGAACTCATGGTTCTATCAACCATATACAAATTACACACGCACACATTATCTTTTAGAAATGTTTTCAAGGCAGAACTTATATAAAGTGTACAGCCCAAGATACTCACTCTTAAATATAATTAACAATCTTACTAGGACAACACATAAGTGTGATTTTTTTTTAATGTAACTGTCATGTACCTGGTTGGAGGCCGAAATGCCAAGAGGGCTCCCCTTGCGGCTGAGTGCAGTACACCTCTGAGGTTGGGTACAGAGGGTGTAGTGCCCAGAGAAGCACAGGTTGCCAGATAGATCCAGGAGAGAAGAGCTGGAGAGTGCCTGAAGAATACTGGAGAATACAGGAAACACCGCTGGGCTGCAGTCTCTAGGAATCCTCGGTAACACTTGGCAAGGTGTGCACAAGGAGCAACAGTGGAAACCGGCTGGGGATCAAACACTGTGAATCCAGGCAGGAGATGCAGGTTGCAGGAACGGAGACAAGCCAAAGGTCTGGTATTGGAAAAAAGGCAGGAACAGATAACTGAAGCAAAGTCCGTGAAACAAGCCGGGATCAGGTGCTGGAGAAGGTAACAAGTCAGTAAAGCAAGCCAGGGGGTCTAACCAGGAGATCGGATCAGACAGGTCAGGAACAAGCCGGGTCACAACAGAAAATCAAAACAGCAGTAGTACAGAGGCTCAGGGACTCAGGAAGGCTGACGACAATCCAGCAATTTAGATCAGACAGTGGCAGCCTTTTATAGGCCAGCAGGAGGATCCACCTGTCACATGATGTGCCTATGGCGCCCATTTCTTCTACTGGCAAGATTGCCAGTACTTCTTCTATGGCCATTTCCCTGACAATAGGCCAGCAGGAGGATCCACCTGTCACATGATGTGCTTATGGCGCCCATTTTTTCTACTGGCAAGATTGCCAGTACTTCTTCTACGGCCATTTCCCTGACAGTAACATAGAAAAGTGATAAAGCCTAAAGACAAAGTTTGCCTTTTAGAGGTTACAATAGCTTTTTCTTTTTACTTTTCTATATTTCATTGCAAGGCAGATGAAAAGATCAATTTACATAAATTGTTAGATAATCACATAGGTTTTCATAAAGCTTTTTTCACAGGTGTAAGTACTCCCCCCTTCGATACCACCCCTTGTCTTTGCCCCCTACCGCCTCTGATCACCATCCCTTTCTTCCACTCCCAGTACCACCCTTTTTAGGAAATACAGGAACTTCCAGATATCGTCGCTGGTCACAGGCTCCCATTTTCTGTGCCTTGAAAATAGCTGATGGGTAGCAGCTTGCTGTTCTTGATATCGATTTGTCTCCAAAACGATTTTGTCGATCACCTCATCCGTCAAAAAAAGTCGGAGGTATTCCAAAGGATTGTCATCCTCTATGTCCACTTTTATCCCAGGTGATCCTGTGAATGGAAACCTTGGGGGTGCTACGTGCTCCGTAGCGCGATCAATTGCACACCAAGTCCGCACATCGCTGGGCACAGGTGCAGGATCGTCACTCACATCGCTTTCTGCGTCTGACGAACTATCCCACGCGTCGCTGTCACTCAGCTCCTCCGCAAGGGATTCCGTATCGCTGTCGCTGTTTGGCAGCAGGTCGCATAGCGATTTTGAAGTAGAGGCACGCTTTGCCATGATTGTTGTGCAGTATACAGACACTGGTACAGTAATTCTACAGACAGGGCACTGGAAAGCACTGGGGGGGGGGGGCAATCAAAGGTCACTGTATTTTTTTTATTTTTTTTAATCCAATAGTATCAGTGTGTTTTACTTTTTTACTACTTATACTATTTGAATTTTGCGCCGTTCTCCCCCCCCCCCGTTCCGCCCCCCTGCGTGGCGCCGCTCGCAGGGAAGGGAATCAGGAGAACACAGAGCATCGGGCGGACATCCGGCCGCCGTACACTGCGAGGATTCATCGATGGATCGCAGAGAAAAGGTAAGAAACCTCTTTCTGCATCCAGCGAGGCAAGCCCGAGTGTTGCTCGGGGTTACCGATCATAGCTTGAAAATCTCACCCCGAGCCACACTCGGGAATACCGCCAGGAGGGTTAAAAAACTCCTGCAAGCAGCATCTTTCGAGCGGTGAAGGAGCGGTGTATACACATACTCCTCTATCGCTCCTGCCCATTGAAATTAATGGGCAGCGCGGCCACACAGCCGGCAAAGCGCCGCTACAGTGGTGATTTGCGGGTGGTTTTTAACCCTTTTTCAGCCGCTAGCAGGGGTTAAAAGTGACCCGCCTGCGGCCAAATACCTCTGCAGAAACAACGGTAAAGCACATTAAATATAGCGGCGCTTTACCGAAAGCAGCCTAACACATTGAGCACCATAACATAAACATTCCCCAGTAAACTGTTAAAATTCTTACCCCAGCACTTAGTATACCGCTTTCAATACTATGGCATTGCTACTCTATGGGACTATGTGCTTCTATTGATGCACACACTGTACGGAGACACAGCCCTAGTTCATACATGCAAGGATAGCTCCATAGGACGCTGCAAGAGCCACCATAAAATAGAGAAGTTGGGGCAGCGATCATGACACCAGCTTAAATTAGAACATTAGAAAGTTGCATACTCAGCAAGTGATTGCATCAACCACAGACAGTGCTTAAAAAAAACTGCTGGTTAAAATATCACCTTAAGGGTTGGCTCGTTGCAGCTCTCCTATAAGTCTCCTGCTTAGTGTTATCAGCAAGCGGAAGATCACTAATACATGGCTTACTGCTTACAGGAAATCCTGATGACATTATGGGAATTCCCCTGTACACTATGTGCTAACTACTCGAAACCACTCCACATGGCACCCTGTGCTGTATGTTCAGTGTTGTCTGTTGCTTTACTCTCTGTGCTGTGTGTTACATATTGTACACCATTCCACTCGGTACTCTCTGTTGAATGATTCATACTGCACACAGCTCCACTGTGTACTTTTGGCTCACTTTACACACAAATTAAAATAAAATAAAAAAGATAATATTTTTTTTCTAAAATTCTGTGTCAGGCTGTAGGCAGCACTTAGTTGATCAATATTCCAATTACACACACACACACACAAAAAAAAAACTTGATCACTGTTGCCTCTTACACACGCCAGTTATTCATGTCATTGAAAAAAACAACGTTTTTCTCGACGTGATTCCTCTCAAGCCTGTCTTGCATACACACGATCGTGAAAAAAAATGCTCGAGCAAAGCACAGTGACGTACAACACGTACAACAACATGTACGACGGCACTATAAAGGCGAAGTTCCATTCGAATGATTTTGCCGATTTCGTGTTACCACATGTTAGGAAAAGTTTGGTGAGAGACGATTTGCGCTTTTCAGTCTTCATGTTTTTCAGTCTGTTATAGCGTGACGAATGTGCTATCTCCATTACGAACACTAGTTTTACCAGAAAGAGCGCTCCCGTCTCATAACTTGCTTCTGAGCATGCGCATTTTTTTCCCCCTTGTTAAAGCGTACACACGACCGGTTTTCACAACGTGAAATAGAACGATCAAAAATGGGAGTATAGCCTCCCCAACTTTACCAAGCTTTGGGTTATATATATATATATATATATATATATATATATATATATATATATATATATATATATTATGCCTACATTTAGATATCCACGACCAAACCCCCATGCCGGCCGTGGGGGGAAATCATTCGGGCGGCCCAGCTCTGTGCTTTATCAATTTACTCATAGGGTAAGCTACTAATTTTCTTATACACTACATACTTTATTGCTGAATTATACTACATGTAGGGTTGAGCGAACCCGAACGGTAAAGTTCAGGTTCGGTACGGACTTTGGGTTTTTCCCGAACCCGAATAATTGGAAAAAGTCCGGGTTCGGAGTTCGGGTATGTTTTCGCGCGCTGCACGGCAGCCAATCGCCATTCGTTTTACTACTGTGACTGGGAACTGATCACAGCCATGCCTACTTATGGCATGGCTGTGATTGGCCAGTGCAGCATTGACCCATCATGTGACCAGCCTCTATATTAGATAGAGGCACACAGCACAGATCGTCACTCTGCTTCACTCATGATAGGGAAAGGCTGCTGAATCTGCTGCTTAGGGACAGTGTTAGGTGTATCCTGCGACAGAAATCTCAAGAAGCAAACTTTGGGGGTAATCCACAAAAGGGATACGCCGGCGTATCTACTGATACGCCGTCGTATCCCTGTTTCTATCTATGGAACTGATCCACAGAATCAGTTTCACATAGATAGGCAGAAGATCTGACATGTGTAAGGGACTTACACTGTCGGATCTTAGGATGCAGTACCGCATCCGCCGCTGGGGGCATTTCTCGTCGAAATGCCGCTTCGGGTATGCAAATTAGCACTTACGGAGATCCACGAAGCTTTTAAGCTTCGTTTTTTTCCGTAAGTATTAGTTTGCCGTCGCAATATTAGGGCTGCTTTTACAAGGCCTAAACTGTTTACACCTTGTAAAAGCAGACTCTTCTATCCCGCGTCGCTGTCATTTTCTCCCACCGCAACATCCTTTTTTTTTTTTTATGCCCGTTGCGATTCTCAAAACCCGGCGCAACGTAAAACCGCGCAAAGCACGTCGGGAAAATGACGTCGGGAGCATGCGCAGTACGTCCGGCGCAGGAGCGCGCCTAATTTAAATGGGACTCGCCCCATTAAATTAGGAACGCCTTGCGCCGGACGGATTTAAGTTACACCGCTCAAAATTTCTAGGTAAGTGCTTTGTGGATCGGGCACTTAGGTAGAGATTTTGCGGCGGTGTAACTTAAATGGCAAAAAATACGTTGCACCGGGTTTTTGAGGATTAGGCCCTTTATTTCGTTGACATCTGCATCATCTTATGGTATCTGGCTCGTTGTCACTGTGCTTCACTTATGATATGAAAAGTCTGCTCAATCTGCTGCTTAGGGACAGTGTTAGGTGTATCCTGCTCCAGAAATCTCAAGAAGCACACTTTATTTCTTTGATATCTGCATCATCTTATGGTATCTGGCTCGTTGTCACTGTGCTTCACTTATGATAGGGAAAGGCTGCTGTTGCTGCTTAGGGACAGTGTTAGGTGTATCCTGCTCCAGAAATCTCAACAAGCACTCTTTATTCCTGTGACATCTGCTGTGCTTCATATAGTTTAGGAATTTTGTTCAGCTATAGGGGCAGTCAGCAATCTATAGGTGACTCTGAATATTTCAACAGCACTGCACCTGCCACCACCTGTTCACCTGTGATATACTGTGTTTTTTTGTCAAGTACATAGTTCAGGGACAGGTTCCAGAAATGTTCCTATTGGGGCAGTCAGCAATCTATAGGTGACTCTGAATATTTCAACAGCACTGCACCTGCCACCACCTGTTCACCTGTGATATACTGTGTTTTTTTGTCAAGTACATAGTTCAGGGACAGGTTCCAGAAATGTTCCTATAGGGGCAGTCAGCAATCTATAGGTGACTCTGAATATTTCAACAGCACTGCACCTGCCGCCACCTGTTCACCTGTGCTATACTGTGTTTTTTTGTCAAGTACATAGTTCAGGGACAGGTTCCAGAAATGTTCCTATAGGGGCAGTCAGCAATCTATAGGTGACTCTGAATATTTCAACAGCACTGCACCTGCCACCACCTGTTCACCTGTGATATACTGTGTTTTTTTGTCAAGTACATAGTTCAGGGACAGGTTCCAGAAATGTTCCTATAGGGGCAGTCAGCAATCTATAGGTGAATCTGAATATTTCAACAGCACTGCACCTGCCACCACCTGTGCACCTGTGATATACTGTGTTTTTTTGTCAAGTACATAGTTCACGGACAGGTTCCAGAAATGTTCCTATAGGGGCAGTCAGCAATCTATAGGTGACTCTGAATATTTCAACAGCACTGCACCTGCCACCACCTGTGATATACTCTGTTTTTTTGTCAAGTACATAGTTCAGGGACAGGTTCCAGAAATGTTCCTATAGGGGCAGTCAGCAATCTATAGGTGACTCTGAATATTTCAACAGCACTGCACCTGCCACCACCTGTTCACCTGTGATATACTGTGTTTTTTTGTCAAGTACATAGTTCAGGGACAGGTTCCAGAAATGTTCCTATAGGGGCAGTCAGCAATCTATAGGTGACTCTGAATATTTCAACAGCACTGCACCTGCCACCACCTGTTCACCTGTGATATACTGTGTTTTTGTCAAGTACATAGTTCAGGGACAGGTTCCAGAAATGTTCCTATAGGGGCAGTCAGCAATCTATAGGTGACTCTGAATATTTCAACAGCACTGCACCTGTCCCCTGTGATATACTGTCTGTGCAGTACATTGTTTAGGGCTGGGTTCCTGCTTCTTGCTATAGGTGGAGAAATATATAGGTGTATCTCTGCCCATTTCACCAGCACTCCACCTGTCCCCTGTGATATACTGTCTGTGCAGTACATTGTTTAGGGCTGGCTTCCTGCTTATTGCTATAGGTAGAGAAATATATAGGTGAATCTCTGCCTATTTCACCAGCTTACACTATTTTTGTATTTAAAATGTCTCAAAATTAGGGCAAGACCCTAAATTTGAGAAATATATAGGTGAATCTCTGCCCATTTCACCAGCACTCCGCCTGTCCCCTGTGATATACTGTATGTGCAGTACATTGTTTAGGGCTGGCTTCCTGCTTATTGCTATAGGTAGAGAAATATATAGGTGAATCTCTGCCCATTTCACCAGCACTCCACCTGTCCCCTGTGATATACTGTCTGTGCAGTACATTGTTTAGTGCTGGCTTCCTGCTTATTGCTATAGGTAGAGAAATATATAGGTGAATCTCACCAGCCTATTTCACCAGCTTACACTATTTTTGTATTTAAAATTTGTCAAAATTTGGGCAAGACCCTAAATTTGAGAAATATATAGGTGAATCTCTGCCCATTTCACCAGTACTCCGCCAGTACATCGTTTAGGGCTGGGTTCCTGCTATAGGTAGAGAAATATATAGGTGAATCTCTGCCTATTTCACCATATTACACTATTTTTGTATTTAAAATTTCTCAAAATTAGGGCAAGACCCTAAATTTGAGAAATACGTGGGAAAACGTCAAATAAGGGACGTGGCCACGGTCATGGTGCTGCTGGTGGAGCTCCTGTTACAGGGAGAGGACGTTGTCGATCTGTGCCAGCTACAAACACAAGTGAAACACCTTTCTCAGGTGCGAGTAGCCAACAGAGCCTGCAGCGGTATTTGGTTGGGCCTAATCCAGCTCTACGAATGTTGAGGCCAGGAGCAGAACAGGCGGTAGTAGATTGGGTTGCTGACAGTGCCTCCAGTTCCTTCACATTGTTTTCCAACCAGTCTTGTGCTGAAAGTTCAGAGTTGGCGCCTGCAGCCGATGTCCACCATCAGTCTTTTACCTCACCCCCTTGCAAATCAGCCAAGAAGTCTGAGCCCCAAAGCATGCAGCAGTCTCTCCTTCTTTTTGATGAGTCTGTTAGCATGTGTTCCCAGGGCCATCCACCTAGCCCAGCCCCAGAAGGGGAAGAGATTAAGTGCACCGATGCCCAACCACTTATATTTCAAGATGAGTACATGGGGGGACCATCATAGCACGTCTTGGATGATGATGAAACACAGTTGCCAACTGCTGGTGCTTTTGCAATTGTGCAGACCGACAAGGAGGGCAGTGTTGAAGACTGGGTGGAAGATGATGTGCAGGACGATGAGGTCCTCGACCCGACATGGAATCAACCTCATGCAGGTGACCCGTGTAGTTCGGAGGAAGAGGCGGTGGTCGCACAGAGCCACCAGCACAGCAGAAGAGGGAGCAGGGTGCCAAAGCAGAGCGTCCGTCCCCTAGACAGTAAGCCTGCTACTACCCAACGCAGCAAGGGACCGAGCACACCAAAGCCAGGTCCAAGGAGTTCCCTAGCGTGGCAGTTCTTCACACAATGTGCTGATGACAAGACACACGTGGTTTGCACGTTGTGCAATCAGAGCCTGAAGCAAGGCATAAACGTTCTCAACCTGAGCACAACCTGCATGACCAGTCATCTAAGTGCAAAGCACAAGCTGCAGTGGAGTAGACACCTCAAAAACCAAAAAAGGTCTCTGGCTCCTCCTGCTTCCTCTTCTGCATCAGTCTCGGGCCTCTCTGCCTCTTCATCCACCTCCGTAGTGACAGTGCCACCTGCCACCCCTCAATTAGAGGACCGGCAAGCAACACTACCACCTGGGTCACCAAACATCTCCACAATGTCCCATGGAAGCATTCAGCTCTCCATCTCCCAAACACTGGAGCATAAGAGGAAGTACCCCTCTACCCACCCGCAATCCCTGGCCCTGAATGCCAGCATTTCAAAATTACTGGCCTTTGAAATGCTGTCATTCCGTCTGGTGGAGACGTAGAGTTTTAAAAGCCTGATGGCATTGGCTGTCCCACAGTACGTCGTGCCCAGCCGCCACTACTTTTCCAGGCGAGCCATCCCTTCCCTGCACAACCAAGTGGAGGACAAAATCAGGTGTGCACTGCGCAACACCATCTGTGCCAAGGTCCACCTAACTACGGATACGTGGACCAGTAAGCACGGTCAGGGACGTTATATCTCCCTAACAGCACACTGGGTAAAAGCAGTGGCGGCTGGGCCTGAGGCGGATAGCAGTTTGGCACATGTCCTTCCACCACCGAGGATTGCAGGGCGCTTCAGTTTGCCTCCTGTTCCTAACTCCTTCTACTCCGCTTCCTCATCCAGTCAGCGTAACAAATTCACCACCAACTTCAGCACAGCCATGGGTAAACGCCAGCAGGCAGTTTTAAAACTTTCCTGTTTGGGGGAAAAATCACACACCGCGCAGGAGTTGTGGAGGGACATGGAACAACAGACCGATGAGTGGTTGGCGTCAGTGAGCCTCAAGCCGGGCCTGGTGGTGTGCGATAACGGGCAAAATCTCGTAGCAGCTCTGGGCCTAGCCGGTTTGACGCACATCCCTTGCCTGGCGCATGTGGTGAATTTGGTAGTGCAGAGTTTCCTGAGAACTTACCCCCGATATGCCACAGCTGCTGCAGAAAGTGCGGGCCATCTGTGCACACTTTTGGCATTCTCACCCTGCTGCTGCTCGCCTGGCAGCGCTGCAGCGTAACTTCGGCCTTCCCGCTCACCGCCTCATATGTGATGTGCCCACAAGGTGGAACTCCACCTTGCACATGCTGGCCAGACTGTGCGAGCAGCAGCAGGCGATAGTGGAGTTCCAGCTGCAGCACGCACGCGTGAGTCGCTCTGCGGAACAGAACCACTTTACCACCAATAACTGGGCCTCCATGCGAGACCTGTGTGCCTTGTTGCGCTGTTTTGAGTACTCCACCAACATGGCCAGTGCCAATGACACTGCTCTCAGCGTGACTATCCCAGTTCTATGCCTCCTTGAAAAAACGCTACGGGCGATGATGGAAGAGGATATGGCACAGGAGGAGGAGGAGGAATCGGGATCATTTGCAAGGCTTTCAGGGCAGTCATTCACAAGTGGCTCCGAGGGTGGGTTCGTGCACCAACAAAGGCCAGGTACACAATTGTCTAGCAAGGGCACAGTTCTGGAGGATGACGCGGTGGAGGATGAGGAGGAGGAAGACATGGAGGAGGAGGAGGAGGAACCATGTTCACAGCAGGATGGCATCCAGACCAGCTCATGGCCATTACTGGTGCATGGCTGGGGGGATACAGAGGACACAGATGATACACCTCCCACAGAGGACAGCTTTTCGTTGCCTCTGGGCAGCCTGGCACACATGAGCAATTACATGCTGCAGTGTCTCCGCAACGACCGGCGTGTTTCGCACATTATGACAGGTGCTGATTACTAGGTGGCCACGCTGCTGGATCCCCGTTACAAGGACAATGTACCGTCCTTAATCCCCTCACTGGAGCGTGAACGCAAGATGCGCGAGTACAAGCGCACGCTGTTAGACGCGCTGCTGGTGCAATTCCCACCTGGCAGCGGGGGCACAGTGGAAGCAGAAGGCGAAGGCAGAGGAGGAGGAAGAGGTCGCCAACGCAGCAGGGGCACCGCCAGCACCTCAGAAGGCAGGGTTAGCATGGCCGAAATGTGGAAAAGCTTTGTCAGCACGCCACAACACACAGCCCCACCAGCTGATATGGAACGTTTTAGCAGGAGGCAGCATTTCAGCAACATGGTGGAGCAGTATGTTAGCACACCCCTACACGTACTGAATGACGGCTATGCCCCCTTAAACTTCTGGGTCTCCAAATTGGGCACATGGCCTGAGCTTGCCCTTTACGCCTTGGAGGTGCTGGCCTGCCCTGCGGCCAGTGTATTGTCTGAACGTGTATTTAGCACGGCAGGGGGCGTTATCACAGACAAGCGCAGCCGCCTGTCCAGAGCCAATGTGGACAAGCTCACGTTCATTAAAATGAACCAGGCATGGATCCCAGAGGAGTTGTCCGTACCTTGTGCAGAATAGACACCTGGCCGGCCTTACCCAGCCATTGTTTTTTTCTGAGCTTTCTAGGGTTCCCATTTCATCCCTTTCAAAGCAAAAACATATTAATTACACAGGTTCTCTGGCTGATTACGGTGCTGCTAATTAAACTCACTTGGTGCCTTATCGACATTAAATTAGCCCCAGAACCTGTGTAATTACTCTGTGTTCAGGTTTAAAGGGATGAGGTAGCAACCCTAGATCTGTCTCACTCTTTTGGGGTTTACCCTAATTTAAAAAATAAATCAATTAAAAACCAAAACCTGCTGTGTTGGCTACCTCCTCCTCCTCCTCCTCCTCCACCGCCGCTTCCACCTTCAGTCACATTCTTAGGCTTGCGCACTGCAACTGCTTTCTTTAAGTCCCACCAGAGGTTCTCAATCGGATTTCAGTCTGGCCACTCCAAAATGTTCCAGCCTTTAATCTGCAACCATGCTCTAGTGGACTTGGAGGCATGCTTGGGATCATGTCCTGTTGAAAGGTCCAACGTCTCCCAAGCCTCAGGTTTGTGACGGACTGCATCACATTGTCATCCAATATCTCCTGGTACTGAAGAGAATTCATGGTACCTTGCACACGCTGAAGCTTCCCTGTACCTGCAGAAGCAAAACAGCCCCAAAGCATGATTGGCCCCCCGCCATGCTTCACAGTAGGCAAGGTGTTCTTTTCATCATAGGCCTTGTTCTTCCTCCTCCAAACATAGCGTTGATCCATGGGCCCAAACAGTTCTAATTTTGTTTCATCAGTCCACAGAACACAATCCCAAAACTTGTGTGGTTTGCCCACATGACTTTTCTTATTCTTTGGAGACAGCAAGGGGGTGCGCCTGGGAGTTCTGGCATGGAGGCCTTCATTACGCAGTGTGCGCCGTATTGTCTGAGCAGAAACTTCAGTACCCACATCTGACAAATATTTTCTCAGTTCCTCAGCAGTCACACGGGGACTTTTCTCCACTCTACGCTTCAGGTAGCGCACAGCAGTCAAAGTCAGCATCTTCTTTCTGCCACGACCAGGTAGCGTTTCAACAGTGCCCTTTGCCTTGAATTTTGCATTTACTACTGTATTACAAAACCAATTGATGTCATATTAGTTGCATATGGTTCTTTATGAAGTCCTTGTAGGATTGCATTCTGAATACAATTACAAATGTACACTAAATTCCCTAAAACCCTTTACAGCATTGGGGGGTTGAATAATTTTGAACAAAACTGTATGGACCTCGTCCTCCAAGGTCAAAATCATTATATTTTTTATTTTTATTTTGTTATTTTAAGTTATTTCCCTATCCATATTTATTTCAAGAGTACTTGCCATGCTCTTCCCGACATTTTGCTGCCATTTGCAGCCCTCCAGCCCTTTCCCTTAGTTTTTTAGAGACATTTTTGTAGTCAAAAGTCCGGGTCCCCATTGACTTCAATGGGGTTCGGGTTCGGGTCAAAGTCCGGGTTCGGGTTCGGTTCCGAACCCAAACTTTTTTTTCAAAGTCCGGGTTCGAGTCCGAACCCGAACATCCAGGTGTCCGCTCAACTCTAATCAGGACTGTAGCGTATGGGAAAGTGCGTTTCCTGGAGCAAAAGAATATCTATTTTAAGGGATTTATAGTAATCTAAAAATGTTCTCCTTTGGACAGGAGAATTCACGCCTTGCACATTGTGAGAGGCTATTTTAAAGCGGAGGTTCACCCAAAAATCAACTTTCTGACATTTGATCCAGCATACTGCTGACATCTGCAGTATGCTGTTTTTTTTTGTACTTATCGTTTTATCAGCCGTTGTTATCCGGCTCCGAGCTGGAATTTCTGCGGGGAATAGGCGTTCCTAAGCCAAGCAGATTTGATTGACGGGCTGCTAAAGCGCGTCACGCCTTCCGAAAATACCCAAAGTGACACTCGGGTGTTTACGGCGCTATACGGCGCCTGCCGTGTAGAGCTGACTGCGCAGGCGCCGTAAACACCCGAGTGTCACTTCGGGTATTTTCGGAAGGCGTGACGCGCTTTAGCAGCCCGTCAATCAACTCCGCTTGGCTTAGGAACGCCTATACTCGGAAGGAATCCCTGCTCGGAGCCGGATAACAACGGCTGATAAAACGATAAGTAAAAAAAAAAAAAAAAAACAGCATACTGCAGATGTCAGCAGTATGCTGGATTTAATGGCAGAAAGTTGATTTTTGGGTGAACCTCCGCTTTAAGGTGTGTTTGTTGGTTGCTAGCCATGAGATTCAGGGGAGGCATATCCGCTATTACTGGCCCCACTCACCCTTAGAGGACCTTGGTACTGAAGCTTGAGCAGGTGTACTTCTGAGTGGAGATTGAGGTGTCGAGTTCTGGGATGAAGCCGCCGAGGAGCTCGGCGGGCCGCCTTCTCCCATAGAACAACGAGAAAATAGAGAACATGTTCTCTATTTTCTCGACGAGCTCCTCGGCGGCTCCATCGAGCCAAAAGTGTACAGACGACAGAGTTTCTCGGCAGAATCCGGGTTTTGACCAAGTTTCTCTGTGAATTCTGCCGAGAAACTCTGTCGTGTGTACGAGGCCTAAGGCCCTGTACACACGATCGGACAAAACCGATGAAAACGGACTGAAGTTCAGTTTCATCGGTCCAAACCGACCGTGTGTGGGCCCCATCGGTCCGTTATCCTTCGGTCGAAAAATTTAGAACTTGCTTTAAAATTGAACTGATGGACGCCTAACCGATCGGTCAAAACCGACGGTTAGTACGCAAAAGCATCGGTTCAAAACCCGCGCATGCTCAGAATCAAGTCGACGCATGCTTGGAAGCATTGAACTTCATTTTTCTCAGCACGTCCTTGTGTTTTACATGATGGTGTGTAGGCACATCAGACCATCAGTCAGCTTCATCGGTTAACCGATGAGAACGGTCCGAATGGACCGACTGTGTGTACGGGGCCTAAGAGAGACAATTGGGTTAGACACACAGGGGAGAAAAAAGTAACATAACAGAAAAAAATAAGAAAGGAGATAGAATATTTAAAAGAAGTCTCGTCGTAACATGTAAGGTTAGAACCCGTAAGAGGAGACTCCTCTCGAATCCTTTCAACCAGATCAAAAAAAGAGTCTGGACTAAGACGGCCAGACAACCTATCCCCTGAAGACCCGAAGATTTCCAGGCGATAGGTGGGTACACATGTGGACCACCCCCATACAGGGAGCCCATAGAAAAAATCTGATAGAAAAGAAAATAATTTATGCACAGTAAAACGAGAGTAGGCTTATGTAAAGCTCTATAACCTAGAAAATACTTTACAGTAGTAGAATTATTATAACATTTTAGTAAGTAATATGTTACTAGATTAAACAAAAAAAAGGAACATAGAGCTTTATAGAAAAAACAGAAAAACTGTGAGGATTGAACCGGAGAGCAGGTTGAATTTAGAATGGATTTATCCTAACACCTGAGGTACAGAAAAATCTGTGCTCGGATTTTAGAATCGAGGAAAAAAAAGGTAGTAACAAAATAGATGAAAAAGATCAAAGTCAAGTAGGGCTATTGTCTTTAATCTTCTTTTTCTTTCCCTTGTTCCAAAGGGGAGATTGTGGGCTTGTTGGAGTAGGTATTTTAGAAGAACCAGGACCAGTTGTAGAGGTGTCCATGTCAACTTCAGTAGAAATAAGTTTGAGTTGGAGAAGGATCCACTCTCCTTCCTGTAGGCTTGAGAAGGAGTAAGGTCTATAATTTTCAGAGAATTTCATCGCAAAGGGAAAGACCTATCTGTATTTAATGTCTTTCTGAGACAAGATCAGTAGCAGGGGTTTAAGTGCTCTTCTGCGTTGGATTGTAGAAGACGATAAATCAGCAAAAAGTTGAATTGGGTGTCCTTGACATAGTATTTGTGGGGTTATTCTAGCTTGTTTCATGACCTCTTCTTTTACTGAGAAGAAATGGGGTTTAGGAATGATATCTCTTGGCTTTCCATCCTTTCTAGGAGGACCCAAATCTCTGTGAGCCCTATCCAGCTCAAGGCGCTGCTGTTTTTTTTTAGGTATGTAGCACTACCCATGAAGGAGCTGCTGGTTTAGATTTGGGCCTACCGTTACCTTACTGTTCACCATGCTTGTCCTAGGGGTCCTTCCTGAAGAGTTACAAATGTGCACACCACCACTTTGTTTTCTTTTTCTTCAAGGGTTTTATTAACCACTTGACAACTGGGCACTTAAACACCCTTAATAACCAGACCAATTTTCAGCTTTCGGTGCTCTCACATTTTGAATGACAATAACTCAGTCATACAACACTGTAACCAAATGAAATTTTTGGCCTTTTTTCCCCACAAATAGAGCTTTCTTTTGGTGGTATTTGATCACCTCTGCGGTTTTAATTTTTTTCACTATAAATGAAAAAAGAACACAAATTTTGTAAAAAAATTAATTTTTCTTAATTTCTATTATAAAATTTTGCAAAAAATGAATTGTTCTTCATAAATGTGGCCTAAAATGTATACTGCTACATATCTTTGGTTAAAAAAAAAAATTGGATATTATTTAGTCTGGGTGAAAGTTATAAGGTCTACAAGTTATGGTACCAATTACTGAAAATTGATCAATTTTTTTTTTTTTAAAGTGTATTTTGTGCGTGTACTAGGAGCCGGACTGCAGGAGTTGGGAGTAGGCAGGCCTCCCCCAGAGGCAATCTGCCACCTTTCTCCATGCCCCGGGTGGCAATGGCGGGTGTGTAAGGGGGTCCTCCCACACAGCCCGCCCTACCTGCTCCGCTCTGAAGCCCAACGGGGCAGAGGGACTCCCTATAAGGGAGTGAGAGGATCTAGCCCGCTCAACCAGCCCCATTAGTCTTTTGCCTCTCTTTTTAGAGACCGCGTGGTCAAAGTGCGTGCATGTTAACCCAATTTCGAGTGCGTGTAAGTGTGGTGGTTTTTGTGGGAGGGGGGTGGGCGTACTAAGCGCAGGCTTACCTCGCATAGCGCACCCACCGGGAGCCGGGCTGAGACCACCAAACTCAATTCACATGTAGCCGAGACCGGGATCCGAACCCCCTAGCTGCAGAGGTGAATGGCTTGTCAGCGCAGTGCCAATCGCGTTGAGCCACCGCAGCTCCCTTAAAAAATTGATCAATTTGATCACATCTGATGTACTGACAGCCTCTCTCATTTCTTGAGACCCTAACATGCCAGAAAGGTACAAATACCCCCCTTGGAAAGAAGACATTCCAAGGTATTTAGAAAGAGGCATTGTGAGTTTTTTGAAGTTGTCATTTTTTCCCACAATTCTTTGCAAAATCAAGGTTTTTTTTATTTTTTTTCCACAAAAGTTTCATATTAGCAGGTTATTTCCCACACACAGCATATGCATACCACAAATTACACCCCAAAACACATTCTGCTATTCCTCCCGAGTATGGCGATACCACATGTGTGCGACTTTTACACAGCGTGGCCACATACAGAGGCCAAACATGCAGGGAGCCCCATCAGGCATTCTGGAACACCCAGACCAATTCTGACATTCCTCTCCTACATGGAAAAATCATCATTTATTTGCTAGAAAATTACATAGAACCCCAAAACATTATATATGCTTTTTTTAGCAAAGACCCTAGAGAATACAATGGCGGTCGTTGCAACTTTTTATCGCGCATGGTATTTGCAGAGCAATTTTTCGAACGCATTTTTTTGGGAAATAAAACAGTTTTGTGCTTTTAAAAAAAAAAACATTAAAGGTAGCCCAATGTTTTTGCATAATATGAAAGATGAAGTTACGCCGAGTAAATAGATACCCAACATGTCACCCTTCAATATTGAACACGCTTGTGGAATGGCGCCAAACTTCGCTACTTAAAAATCCCCATAGGTGACGCTTTAAATGTTTTTACTGGTTACATCTTTTTAGTTGGAGAAGAGGTCTAGGGCCAAAATGATTGCTCTCGCTCTAACGTTCGCAGCGATACCTCACATGTGTGGTTTAAACACCGTTTTCATATGTGGGCGGGACTTACGTGCACGTTCGCTTCTGTATACGAGCACAGGGGCGCTTTACATTATTATTATTTTTTTTTATTGTTCATTGTACTTTATTTATTTAAGTTTGACACGTTTTTCCCCAAAAATAAATGTTTTGATTACTTTTATTCCTATAACAAGGAATGTAAACATCCCTTGTAATAGGAATATAGCATGACAGGTCCTCTTTACAGTGAGATATGGGGTCAATAAGACCCCACATCTCACCTCTAGGCTGGGAAGCCTGGGAAAAAAAAAAAAACGATCCTGGCTTCGATCGCAGCGGTGAGTCGGAAGAAGCACCGGAGGGCGAAGGGAGTGGGGATGTCTCCTTTTGCCTCCCGTAAGAACGATCAAGAGGCGGAACAGCCGCCATGATCATTCTTATGGTGTAGAGAATCGCTGGCTGAAAAAAATGATATCTGAATGATGCCTGTAGCTGCAGGCATCATTTAGATATCCCTGCACAAAGTCAAGGACCTCATATGACGTGGGCGGGAAGTGGTTAAAACGCATTTTTTCCCCCAGAGTATTTTCTGGGTATTGCAGAGTATTGGCCGGGGTATTGCAAAGTATTGGCCGGGGTATTGCAAAGTATTGGTCGGGTATTGCAGAGTATTGTGCAGGGGGGTATTGCAGAGTATTGTGCGGGGGTATTGCAGAGTATTGTGCGGGGGTACTGCAGAGTATTGCGCAAGGGGTACTGCAGAGTATTGCGCAAGGGGTACTGCAGAGTATTGCGCAAGGGGTACTGCAGAGTATTGCGCAAGGGGTACTGCAGAGTATTGCGCAAGGGGTACTGCAGAGTATTGCGCAAGGGGTACTGCAGAGTATTGCGCGGGGGTATTGCAGAGTATTGCGCGAGGGTATTTATTGCGCAGGGGGTATTGCAGAGTATTGCGCGGGGGTATTGCAGAGTATTGCGCGAGGGTATTTATTGCGCAGGGGGTATTGCAGAGTATTGAGCATGGGGTATTGCAGAGTATTGCGCAGGGGGTATTGCAGAGTATTGCGCAGGGAAGGTATTGCAGAGTATTGGGCAGGGAAGGTATTGCAGGGGTTAATGCAGGGATGGCTGAGCAGGGATGGATTGATCTGTGACTGCAATAGTCACAGATCCATCCCACAGTGCTGCTGCCATCTGCGCTCTCCTCTCACACTGTACCGATCGGTACAGAGAGAGGAGGGAGGAACCGGCGTCATCAAATGACGCCGGTTTGTTTACATGTGATCGCTCCGTCATTGGACGGAGCGATCACGGGGTGAATGGCCGCTATCAGCGGCCATTCACCGTGATGCGCCGGGTCCTCCGGACCCGGCGGTCACGGAAATTCCCGTGTGCGCGCCCCAGGGGGCGCGTGGGAGCGCACTTCTGGGAGGACGTTATATAACGTCCTCCCAGAGTTAAGCAACCACCTTGTCGCCGTTATTTGACGGCGGCTGGTGGTTAAACAAGTTCCGTTAGAGGGGTGAGGGGGTAGGGAAGATTCAGGTACTTTACTTTGCGGATCACAGGTATGACCTTGGATCCAGAGGATAAATTGTTTCCACACTGGATTCAGCAACCACCGGATAGGCCTCTCTCACTGACCTAGCAGCCGGTGCGAAGCGCTTCAAAAGTCTCTGCCACAGACTTGATGAGTGCCGTCGAATCATTGCACGGTCCTCTGCCACAGGATCATGTAACCACACACACACTTTGCAAAGTTCAAAAGAGATTACACAGCTCACAGTGCCAGGATCTTTCAGCCAAGCCGGCCGCACGGTGAGGTAAATTGGCCAGGGTGCGTCCTCCAATTGGATGGCTTCTTCCCTCAGGCAAGACAGCACGGGACCTTCCCTGGACTCTCAGTAGCAGAGCCTCGGGCCAGTAGGCCCGGAGACCAAAAGGCTGCTAACACAACCCTGAGGTCAGGAGGGCCATCAGGACAGGATCGGAAAAGCCCGCCAGAACGGTGTCTGTCCCTTAAGTACCCCTCCCCAGAATGCACAGCGGCGGGGACCACGCCACTGAGCTGCTTATGGGCAAGAGGCACCCAATACACCCAGCCCATTGCAGTTCCAACCTTGACTCCTGGTGACAGAGACACCCATAGTCAGGTGGAAGATGTGCAACACAGCCGAGCTGGAACAAAGACCCATAATTTGGCATAAAATTTGGAGCTAAACTACAGCTCAGATAACTAAATTTACAAATAGCGCCTACTCAACAGGAGCAGAGTGCTACAGGTAGAAGAGATTTAATCAGGTCTTGTACTGCTAGTGTGACATCCAGCACAGATTCAGGTAACCCCCGATTCTGAGATTATACCTGCGTGACCTGTTCTGGAGGTCATCGATTCTTGAATTAGCATAATCCAGTTGTTCATGTACCGAGGATAAATTTTTAGCAGTTTGGGTAGAGGAAGCCACCGTTTCTTCCAATTTGTATTCAATATAGTCTATTATTGTTCTTAGATTGTGGAAGTCAGCTTTTAAATCACTAGTTATTTTGGCTGCAGTTTGAGCTAAACCCCTGTCCAGGCGTTCAGAAAATGTTTGGAACAGGTCCGCCATCTGAAATGCCAGGTTTCTTGGAATAATTTCTGAGGTAATAGGGCTGGGATATGAGGCAATAATGTGCCCTGTGGAAGGATGGATACTGTCGGGCTTTGTGAAAAAAAATAAGAGGTTCACCAGTGGCTGAGGAGGTATTAGGTGTCTGTAATAGTCCTGAGGAAATAGGCAGACCCTCTGAGGAGATATTTTATCTGAGGTCTGTTAGGAGAATGGTACCTGACACAGTAGGCTGTGCTGCAGCGGCCATCTTGGATTTTCGGCCATGATTACCGGGTCCTTTCTAATTTAATAAAAAATAGCCAGGAATGTGCCCGGACTCCTCAGGATTCTGCCTGGAATTGTTTGTGAAAATCCATTCACTGTGCGGCCTGTAATGGGCACTGATGTATGAGGCTGGAGCAGGGCTCACAGCTCAAGCAGCCATACATGGAGCCTCGCGCATGCGCACTCCAGAAAAAAAAAATTGTGGGATATTTATTATAGCAAAAAATATAGATTTTTTCCAAAATGTACGCCTTTTTTTGTAAATGGCGCAAAAAATAAAAACCGCAGAGGTGTTCAAATACCACCAAAAGAAAGCTCTATTTGTGGGGAAAAAAGGATGTCAATTTTGTTTGTGTACAAATGCCGCACGACCGCGCAATTGTTAGTTAAAGCCATGAAGCGCAAAAAAGTGGGTAAATCCTTCCGGGGCTGAAGTGGTTAAGCTGAATACACACTATACAACTTTTGCTGATAGATTTGCTTTAGATTTAACTATGTAATGCAAGGATCTGACTGATTGCATCCAAATTGAAAGTGTTTAGGCCTAACGTCATATTATCTGTTTTTTGTAAATCCAAAGAATATTGTATAGTGTGTATCCAGCTATAGAGTGGAAAAAGGGGGGTTGAAGTTCCTCTCTAAAATCAATGACAGCCGCCAACTAGTCCCCAGCTCATCGATCTGTGTGACTGGAGCCAGATAAGGAGAGCGCACAATTCGCACATCGGCTCTTCCCCTTCAGATGCCAGTGACGTTCGTTCACTTCTAACGGTTTTCACCAAAGCTCGCCTCTGATTGGCCCCCCAACCCCTCCGAGGCTTGCGGGGGTCGCGCGCACGCTACACGGAAAGCCCCGCCCCTCTCCGCCGTGAGTGGAAGTCGGCGGCGGCGCGCATTGGCTAGGCGGGTTCCCAGCGTGAGGTGATTGTAGCGGTAGTTGTCTGTGACTGGCCAGCCGGGAGAAAAGGGGGGCTGTTGTCCGTCTATTAGAGTTTTGGCTTTGCCGGGGGATCCGGCTCCAGGTGGTGGCCTCTGGAAATAAAGACTAGCGGTAAGTGACAGGGGGCTGTGGGTGTGGACGGAGCGCTGTACAGGCGGAGGAGTGAGCAGGAAAGGCCGGGGATGCGGCCCGTAGGCTGCCAGCTCTGGTTTGGGTGGAGAGGGCGGAAGGGACTTCCTCCAGGCGGTCATTGGGACTCTCCCTGACTTGTGAGTACAGGGCTTGCTTTCTTGTCAGGGACTGTGCCCACAGAGCTCACAATCTAAGCTGTGTGATTACACTGACACAACTTCTGCTGTACTTCTCATCAGGTCTAAAACTTGCTCAGCCCTCTGAACTTGTTTATGTCAGAGGACTGCCTGACTTATGTGGGTGGGCCGCTCATTATGTTTTATAATAAAGCTTCCTTTAATCTAGAAAAGCTTCTTACGGAACTAGCTAATACATCTGAATATGCTGCTACTTCCCAACTGTAAGGCAGCAGGGATAGTGCTGGTTTAAAGCCCAACTCTGAGTTTTCCCAAACAGTCGGGCTATGCCCACGCTGCACAGGGCAACTGCTCGTTTCTGTCTAGGGCAGTGATCCGCTCACTCGTAGGGTTTTATTGGGAATCGCTGTAGTCTGATTTGTATTTACAGATCCTTAGAGAGGTTTGACTGCACAGATACTATCAGTGAGTGGATCACTGCATCAATCTCTCCTCACCTTACACCCCTATCAGACGTACGGATCCTGTGAGGATCCGTACCTTTCTCATCCGCTTGCTCAGCAGGGATCGCTCCGTTGATCCCCCGCTAAACCAGCAGATGACAGGATGGTCCCTGGACACTGTGCAGGGACCGCCCTGTCAGATCTCCCCTATGGGGGGATCGAATGAATACGGACCGTCTGTCCAGGTTCATCCGATCTGTAGACGGATGGAAAAATAAGATTTTCTTCCGTCTGCAGAATCGGAGCACAGCGAACACCAATGAGACATCCGCTGACACCCGCTATCCCATAGGGATACATGTATGTTCCTTTTTCATCCATAAACTGATGGATGAAATATGGGCATACGGTCTGCTGGTGTGAAAGGGTGCTTATAGAAGTTTTATTTTTACCCAAGACCCGTTTGTTGTGTCCTGGGATGTCAGATGGAGAGTAGCTGTAACTGCCAGGGGACAGTTTCACTCACCCACCCGTCACTTACAGCAGGTCCCTGCCACCGACCAGACAAGAGGCAGAGCCCGGGCTGCAATGCGAGCAACCGCCAATACAGATTGAGTTTACTTGCTGTCAGTGCTGCTCGGCCCCTAACATGTCACGGACCGGTCCGGAGCTTGCGGTCCCTGGTCTAGGGGATTGGGAACAGCTTATACACAACTGATCCTCCTCTCCCAGTGGGGGCAATAAAGGGGTTAAGTGTGTCCTAGGGAGTGATTCTAACTGTAGGGGGGATGGTCTCACAACATGACAGAGATCACTGCTCCAGATGACAGTGAGCAGTAAATTGCTGTCATGTTGCTAGGCAGAACAGGGAAATGCCTTGTTTACATAGGCATCTCCCCATTCTGCTGCTCCATGACATGATCGCGGGCCCCCGGTAAACATTGAGTCCGCGGGGCCAGTGCACCCCGTGGGCAGTGTGCGCACCCACAATGATGCAATTTAAGCGGTGACGTACAGGTATGCCCATTTGCCCACCGCTGCCATTGTACCGACGTATATCGTCACGCCCCCAGCGAACATCGAGTCCACGGGGCCAGTGCACCCCGCCGGCGATGTGCGCATGCCCACAATGATACGACTAGGCAGAACAGGGAAATGCCTTGTTTACATAGGCATCTCCCTGTTCTGCTGCTCCATGACATGATCGCTGGCCCCTGGTGAACAAGTCCAGTGCATCCCGCCGGCGGTGTGCGCACCCACAATAATACGTTTTAAAGGGGATGTAAAGGTACGCCCATTTGCCCACCGCTGCTATTGTACCGTTGTATACTGGCGTGCATTGATCGGCAAGTGGTTAAGCCACAGGAACTTCTAATTTACGGACCGGTGAAGTGCAGAGCAGGATTATGGGACAACGGGACCGGGGGTGGGGTCCAGCGTAAGGCTACATTACAGATTTTCTGTAAAGGTGACCTTGCGTTCACGATGGTCTGAGGTGTTGCACTGAGGGTGCGTTTCTGTATGGTCTGTTACTGGCAGTTCATGGTCACAGCTTCTGATTGGGAGCCAGCAGGATGAGTGCCCGATCATGTAATTAGTGTAAAAGCCAATCACAGTGGTCACATGATAGAGAAGCTGTGCCATATCCTGGGCATTAAGGCAGAACTAAAGGTGCTATACTTGCCTTCTCTCTAAGTATGAGGGCCGCAAGAGGTCCCTCTTTGACAACTCTCCAGGAGCCGGTCTTTTTCATTGGCCAGTTTTTAAAGGCTCCCCTGGCGCCGGAAGAAAGATCACCTCTCCTCCCTGCCATCTTCTGGGACACGTTGCAGGTCCCAGAAGATTGCCCGGCCATGCGCAGCTCGCGCCCGGCTGTGAAGCCACAACCGGGCGCCTACAGTTAGAATGCTGGCGCCACAGAGAGGAGAGCTAAATGAGAGAGGCTTTGTGGCGCCTGCTTCGCTGGACCGTGGAACAGGCGAGTGTCTGATTATTAAAAGTCAGCAGCTACACTTTTTGTAGCTGCTGACTAAGGATGAGCTCTGGCTTGTTCGCATAGAACACATGCAGAGCCCGCCAGGAAGTGTGCACGGCGCTGTGCTAATAACAGTCAGGGAGACATTTCACGATCCCTGCAGCCGAGCATCGGGACAATGTCTCCCTGGCTGTGATTAGCACAGCGCCGGGCTCACTTCCTGGCGGGCTCTGCACGTGTTCTATGCGAACACGCCAGAGCTCATCCTTGCTGCTGACTTTTAAATGGGCGGAACTCTGCTTTAAAAGCGGAGCCAGGCCCTCTTAATCTTTAGGATGGATTCACACCTATGGCATTTTTAGTGCATTTTGCAGATTTGCACTACAGAACGTGTTCCAGAGGAGACCATGTTAAGCTTGAGTGGACTGTAGTGCAAAAATGGACTGTAGTGTAAATCTGCAAAATGACACTAAAAATGCATAGATGTGAATCCAGCCTAACAGCCAAGGAAGCTGCCATCTTCGCTAATGTTTGATCTGCAGTTGCCATGGTGTTACACATGTGATCTGTTATAACACTAGCCATTTGATGGCTTGACGGTTTGGTTGACGGCACAAGCAACTGTGACAGTTATGCACAGCATGCCTTGAATGTAACTGTCTTTGGAAGCAGTTGAATTGCTGGGTTTCGTTCCTATTGAAAGGCTGCTGGGTGCCAGTGTGAATTATTTATAGAGACCCTGTCACCACGTCCTGCTCTACCAAGAAAAAACACTCGGGCAGTTTGTAGTACATGTACTTACAGCAGTGTTTCTTGCATAAAACTAGAGTATTTTGCAAATAGGGATGAGCTTGCATTTGTTCAAAACTGGGTTTGCACGCGAAACAGGAAGTGACCATTCCTGGGCCAATGAGCTGCAGCTGGGAAATGCCCTGCCCTTCAACTATGCACACACATGGGCTGGGATCCTTGTGACATCGGTGACCTAAGGTCATTGATGTAATCGGCATCTTCCCTCGTTTGTATCATCAGTGGAAGTCTCCCCTGCCCGCAGCTCATTGGACCAGGAATGGTAAATAAACATAGGCTCATCCCTGTTTGGGTGTATCAGTCTTGAACCGAGTGTCTGTTGATGTTTTTTGTTTCTTTTTTCAGACTTTTTTTTTTTTTTTTTAACATATTACTATTGAAGTCTGTTTAAGCCTAAATCATGATGAAGGAACTTCAACTTTCAAACCTTGTTGCCCTCAGATGTGAATGGGCACCATAAATATAATGGAAAACCTAGTGTCAATCAAGCCTTAAAGGGGTTGTAAAGGTTTGTTTTTTATTTTCTAAATGGGTTCTTTTAAGCTAGTGCATTGTTGGTTTACTTACCTTTTCCTTCAATTTCCCTTTTAAATGTTTTTTTTCTTTGTTTGTTTTCTTCGTCTGAATTTCTCACTTCCTGTTCCTCCTCAGTAAGCTGTTCTAAATGACTTTCCACCACTCAGATGATGGTGGCAAGTTTACTGAGGAGAAACAGGAAGTGAGAATTTCAAACAAAGAAAAAAAAAACATTTAGAAGTTAAAGGTAAGTGAACCAACAATGCACTAGCTTAAAGGAACCAATTTAGTAAATAAAAGACAAACCTTTACAACCCCTTTAAAGCACTTTTGGTGAAGCTTCTGAACACTCGGGTGTGAATGGGGCGTGGCTTCTAAGCCACCCGCAGCCTCCCCCTTACAGCACAACATTTCAGCTGCAAGTCCAATCTTCTAACATAGGCAGTGAAAGCCACTGCTGTCAGTGTTTACTATGTCGCATACGCCGATTTTAGGAGAATGTTGTCCTCGCTGTAGAAACATTGTGATGGTGTAGAGGTGTGGCTCCTTTCAGCCTGGAAATGTAGTATTTCTGTCAAACTAGTGGTGCTGATATCTCTGCTTAAAGGAACACTAAAGACACAACTTTTTTTTTTTTTGTAAAATAACAAACATGTTAAACTTGCCTCCACTGTGCAGCTCGTTTTGCACAGGGTGTCCCTGAACCCGGTCTTCTGGGGTCCCTCGGCGGCCGTCTCAGCTCCTTCTGAGAGCTTTCCACCTTCATGGGAGCTCCCTCGCATGGCGGAAAGCTCTTGCGAGCACGCTCCCGTGATACAGCGGCGGTCATAGCCACTGACTGTATCACTCGGCCCCGCCGCGTCGCATCATTGAATGTGATTGACAGCAGCGCCAGCCAATGGCTGCGCTGCCATCAATCCGTCCAACCTAACCAATCAACGGCCAGGCTGGGAACCAAACAGGATGACGGGGACGCGCGTGGGACTTTCGAGGGGTGATGTAAGTAAAACAGGGGGGGGGGGGGGGCGGTGCTGTTGGATGTTTTTTCACCTTAATGCATAGGATGAACATTTACCTTTACTACCCCTTTAAGTGGCTGAAATTCTGCAGAAGTGTGAACGTGCTACAGATTGTTTGCCTATGTTTAGTACAGAGGTAGGTAACCTTGGCATTCCAGCTGTGGTGAAACTAAAAATCCCATCATGCCTCTAGGCGTCAAGCCTGTGACTGTCAGTCTTGCAATACCTGTAGCCTCACAACAGCTGAAATGCAGAGGTTGCCTAGCCCTGGTTTAATACAGCAGGATGTGGTGACAGAATCTCTTTAAGAATTGCACTTTTTTGTTCTACCATCCACATTTTCCATTCACACCTCTTCAGCTTTTTGGTGGCGTGTCATCAGGGTTTAATTATGTCCTTCAGCTCAAGGTTCTGTTTAGTTTTGTTGGACCCTGCTGCCTAGTTCAGTAACTTGTCATTTCTGTTTAATAGTTTTATAAGGAATGTGTCAATTTAGTGTCATGCTTGTAATTTCAATACATATATTTGATGTGCCTGTATGAGGCAACATTTTAATGTATTCTTGTAATGCAAACTCTAAGCATTTATTAACAGTCTAAAACCTGCGTGTAAGATTTTCCACTTGTTTGGCTGTTTTTTTTTACCTGCCCAGTTTTTAACAGTAGATTTGTGGATGCTTGTGTTTGTCTGCTCATTGAATTGCTAGTGAAGGAGCTGTCACAGGATTTTAACATCTGTCTGTTTTTTATTTTGTTGTGAAAGGGTAGAACATCTGTTTTATTGATTTCTGTGCCCCTCTTTTGTGGATGTTCACCCTCACCGCCTGTGACATTGGGGTTAATTTTAGGGTTGCACCGATACTGAGCATTTGCATGAGTACTTGTGCAAATGCTCTGATGCTTGACCCCATTTTTGGGCAGCCTAATGGATGATCGGTGGGGGCAGTTACAAGCACCAATCTCCCTGTATAGCTTTTCTGCCAGCCGCTTCTACTCCTCCTCCCCCCCCGCCCTGTCACACGGCTGTCGGGAGATCGGTGCTTATAACTGTCCCCCCCCCACCACACCAATCACCCCCGGCTGTTCCCTTCTGTGTCCCCCAGGGTCCCTATGTGCTCCCTGTGTCCTGCTCTGGGTCCCGATCTGTTTTGTCCTCGGATCCCCTGCATCCTCACTGACTCTCCGTGGGCTCCCCCTGTCCCCCCATGTCCCGAATCTTTCAGAATGAATGGCAGAGGAAGGAGCCGGTAAATGTTATTTACGGACTCCTTCCTTTTCTGAATGGACAAAGTCACTGACTCTGTCTATTCATAACTGAAACATCGTAACCTGTGTTCTGTGAGCGGAGCCGCTGTCTCCTGTCCATTCATCTGCAGTGCAGCTGAGGCTGCAGAGAAAGGGACTGGGGAATATCTGTCCTTACCCCTTTCAGAGAGGGAAAGGGACTAATATCAGGGGTCTATTTACCCCTGATGTCTCACCAAAGATCCCCCACAACAGGGCTGAAAAACAATTATAATAAATTTTAAAAGTTTTTTTATAAAAAAAATAAACAAACCCCGACACCGTCCACCCTGGGGGAAAAAAAAAAAGCATTGTAAAAAAAATTAGATAAAATAAAATTGTAAAAAATAAACTGTTAAATTATAAAACAAACACTACTGTCACATGTGCCACTGTCGCATAACATTTAAAACAGTATAGGTAATCGGTATCGGGCGAATACGTGAAAATAATTAATGTTATTTGTACTTGATCTTAAAGTGGCATTGGTGTAACCCTAGTTAATTTATTAAAACTGGCGAGTGAAAAATCTGGTGCAGCTCTACATAGAAACCAATCGGCTTCAGGGATTTTTTTTTTTTTTGGTCAGTTTAATTGAACAAGTTGAAGTTAGAAGCTGATTTGCTACCATGCAGAGCTGGAACAGATTCTGAGTGCAACAGTTTTAGTAAATCTACCCCTGTATATCAAGTAAATCACGGCCAGGAAGTCGGGGGTAATCTCCCAAACAGGAACCTGATATCAGAAGCTTGATTAAGGTTCTAACAATTCCTCTCTATGAAAAGCAAAAAATCGTTTGAGTTCCCTTGTAGCAAGAATCTTCTGTTATTGCTAAGATTATCAATAATTATTTGGTTGGCAATATTTTATATTGTATTTATATCAGTGCCCTCCAACCCTATTGGCTGAGACATCGCTTTGTGAATCAAGTGCTCATTTTGAATCTATATGTACTTATTCTGGAAAATGCCATTGTCAGGCCAGAAAGAAATGCACACATTTTTTTTTTTTTTAACACTTATTCTATTCATTTCATGGCACTACGCTGGTGCAAAGAACATCACTGAGCTTTACAAATGTCTGGTATGTGTCAGACCATAACTTTATAAATTAATATTTGTGTCAATATGACTATTGTCACGAGGATGGGGAAAAAAAGGGAAGTCTTCAGACACATGATGCTTCATGGTCCTCTTTCTATTTGCCTCCTCTCGGTGCTGGGAGACTGGTCCTCAGTGATGGAAGCAGCAGTTGATGAGATGCTGTAAATCCAGTGCCCTGTGTAAACACCCACCTGGCAGACCCATGAGGCTCTACTCTCAAGGGATCTCCATAGTCTTACCAGTAGAGTGATGAATGGCATCATTGAATGAACCCAGAAGACTGAGGACATCTTGTGGCAGAGAACAGGTACTTCGGGGGACACTTAAGGTGTGTATTGCAGGCAGTGGAACACTTCTAAAATAAAAATAAAATAAAAAATAAATTTAGATTGGAGTTGCGGTTAAACTGTAAACTTAGTTAGGACAGTGTTTTGAGCTCATTTGCACCACACATGCATGCAAACATGTTTTAATACTTTTTATGTGTTTTCTGTACTATTTACACATGCTTTGTATGTGATTTAATGTTTCCTATTGCACTTTTCCACTATTAATAAACTTTTAAGCCTAGGTTTACACTGGTGCGTGTGGAACACTGCATGCGATTCACACAGGAATGGCACTGCATTCAAGGTCTGTGCAGTGCGATTTGGACCATACATTTTGTATGGCTTAAATCACATTGCATCCGCACCAAAATGGTGCCAGACCCTTTTTTCACCCGCCACCTGAATTGCATTGCATTGCATGGATGGTCACACCCATGCAATGCGATTCTGACAATCACACTGCACTTTGTGATCTGTTTTGGGGTGTCGTTAATCTAACATTGACACCTGCAGCAGATTCCATGGACATTGTAAAATTGTGATGTGGGAGAAACGCAGCGAATCTTGTGTTTCCAGCATCGCATCAGTGTGAACCAGGGCTGAAAGCATGTGGAAAAACGTGTGCACATTTCATGCATTTTGAAAATCTTTTTGGCCCCTATTCACACAAGTGATTTGAAGAGCATTTCTGACACTATAATTATATTGTGCCCGTTCACTTCTTAGCACATGGTTTTGCTTTACATTCGGAAAAAGTACAGTAACTTCTTTGGGTCATGACACATTATGTCTACCAACCACTATACAATGGCTTTGGTAACGCCAGGGTGGATTTGATTTAAATCACTAGTAAAGAGACTTGATTTAAATCCACTCGATTCAATTCTTAATTTTTAAAGAGCAACTAATATTCCTAAACTTTGTTTATCTCATTGTTACTGTGAAATAGTTTGAATGCATCAATACAGTGCATGTTATCTCAGCTTGCAGAGATTGGATTCGTTGAATGAACTGAATAAACTTTATTATTATTGTATCTTGAATAGAAAACTATCTAGATTTTTTTTTTTTAATTGAACGGACAAATTGTAACCTACATGGTGAACAAAACTGGAGGTCAACCGATATTTGGCCATTTTGGAGAAATCGGCATAAGCCGATTATTTTCCAAATTGGGCTGATATTGAACACTGGCCGCGCCTCTGCCAGCAGAGGAAGGGGGAACGTGGGGTGGGCGGGACCCAGCTATCCAATACCAGCCGATGGGATCTGGGCGGGCCGCTACATGTATGTGCGCCCACCTACGACATCATTCTGAATTTGTCAGCCCTCTCTCCATACAGTTTCACAAACAGCGGAGGTGCAGAGAGCAGTTTCACACAGTTACTCTATCAACTGCCAATCGGGGCCACTTGCCAGTGTCGCCAGTGCAGCCTGCCAAAAAAAAAAATGGCCTAAAATACCGGCCGCAAAAATTGGCATCTATCGGCCGCCCTGATTTCTAAATTGGCCAGAGAAAAACCCATATTGGTCGGCCTCTAAACAAAACTAGTTTTCCATTGGCTAAAACAAAAAAAGCTTAAGCCTAAAAGGTGCAAAAAACGATTGTGGGAAAATTGCATAACAAATTTCAGTGTGAAACCTTGCCTAATTCATACTTACAAAGACTTGGAATGCAGACAGCCCACAATGAGGGACAGGTATTTAATTCTGTCGCACAGCAAGACAATGCTAAACGGGGGGCCATAGCTCTATTACAAGGTTACAACTTAAGTCATTGATTCCTCTTTTGGTTGCTCTAAAGTTGCATGTAGTTCCACAGAATAATACCTGCACCCTGTCCCCCTCCTCAATCATTTTGTTTAGAATGAAAATGTGTCTATTTTTCAGTAATCTGTCACAGCTGGCTGCCCAAGAGTTCAGACGCATAGGTCGCAAATACACTGTAGACCATGGATGGGCAACCTTGGCACTCCAGCTGTTGTGAGTCACATGAGGCATTGCAATACTCTGACAGCCACTGGCATAACTCGCAGAGGCTTGATGGGATTTTAAGTTTTAGTACAGCAGGAGTACCAAAGTTGCCCATTTCTGCCGTAGACCTTTCATATGGACTTTGATGAGTGAGAGGCATTGTGATTTGCACCCGTGTTGCTAGTTTTGCAGTGTATAGTAGTATAAGGCATTGGAGAGAAGGCCAATTGAAAATTGTATGTGAAATTCATAGAACCTGTCTCACAACAACGCACTGCAGAAGATAATTTGGACAGACTTTCTATAAGCCTGCAGGGAAGCAGAACTAAACCCTCTTAATCAACATTTTTGTATTGTTATACACGATTTATATAGCACCAGCAGTTTGCACAGTTCTTTACAATAGAAAGGGAGACAGTACACAGCAATAATACAATTCAATACATGAGGGTCCTGAGAGTTTACAATCTAATAGGCATTAATCCTTTTAATCCTAGCATAAGTAAATGGATAATAAGGTTTTCTATATTGACTAATTTTTAAACTTTTTTTTTTTTTACATCAGTTGCTTATTAGTTTCTGACCTAGGCCAACATTCTGTCATTCATTGACATTTTCTTTCATCTAGAGGCTTTAATGCCTGAGCTAAGGGCAGGTGGATTCCTGGAAATAAATTATACATAAATCTTCTGCCCTTACTGTAAAGTGGTTGTAAACCCTGTACTATCACTTTTACCTACAGGTAAGCCTATAATATGGCTTACCTATAGTTACCGTGAATATCTCCTGAACTTGCACAGTTTAGGAGATATTCACTGTATACGCATGTCCTGACGTCATCGTCACTTGCGCACTGAAGAAGCGGCTCGCTAGTGCCATTTCTTCAGTAGCTGTGCCATGACCGACTGCTCCCGCACCCATGTAACATCATCATGGCTCCGGCCAATCACAGCACCGGAGCACGCAATCCTCGAATTAACTCCGGGAGGCGTGTCACCAGTCACATCGGTGTACGGGGACCTCTGCAAAAGCTTTGATCTAAGGTAATATTTCATAATGAGATAGAAGGCAACGGCTACTGGCTTATTATGCCTTTGGTTGTGTGTTTAAATAAACAAAAAAAAAAGTTTACAACCGCTTTAAAGTGTTACTAAACCCACAGCAGTAAAATCAGCCTGTATATGCAGTAAAGTATGCTTGTTATGCTCAATGTGGAACCTCCAGGTTTAAACCTCTGCTTTGTGTAAAAAGGCTGTTTGATCCTGTATGCACAGATCATCCCCTTCTTACATTGTCAGGCTTGGTGTGTATTGCTAGAGTTTTTTTTTTTCTTGGGAGTGTGTATGTGATCAGCACAGGGCTAGATAGAGGGTCAGGGGTCCTGCATCCTGATAGGACAACCAGTGCAGTATGAAGACTCCTCCTACAAGGTTTAACCAGACACTGATCAAAGTCACAAGACTGCTTATTACTGCTGATGAGAAAATGTATTTAGCAGTTTATTTTTACTTAAATAATTGCATTTCCATGTTCTGTGGGAGACCAGATATAGTGAATGCAGGGTTCTGTGTTTGGCGACACTTTAAGATCACACTTTTAAGATACAGTTCAGCTAAAAAGTTCATGTTCTCCCTCTACTGCTTAAAAAAAAAAGCGGTTGCATCCCTTGCCTCTCCTTCTTTTGCAACAGTGCTGGGTGGTCTTTACCCCTGGATAGCACAGCGCTTATGTAATGTCTGTAATGCATTACACTGTCCGTGTGATGCGCTCCCCAGGGAGCGTGTCCATGACAGCCTGGCTTACAGGAAGTGGGTTGAAAGACTCTGGGGGACCTTTAACCCAGAAGACTGGTGGCATCTAGTGAAAGGTGAGTTATTGCAGCCAGATCTGCTTTATTGTTTTACCTGCCAGGCCATATTTTTTTTATTTTTTTTAAAAAGGTGAAGTTGGATTCACATCTATGCTTTTTTAGTGCTTTTTGCAGATTGACCTGTCTAAATCGGGGTACCTGCTCCCCCACCACAAAAAAATGTGACATTTAAAGGAGAGGGGGGATAGGAAGAGCGAAACATCCCCTTTTGGGTAAACTTCTGCTTTAAGTGTATGTCTATCACAGTTTGCAAGTACAGAGGTTTAAAATATCCATAAAACATACTTTGCTAAATTGGAGGCCGTGTGAGTTACACTATTAATATATATGATTGGGTTTGTTAACTTGCTTGATAAATATTTGACCGTGTATGTTTTACAATGTGTTTTGCTTGTGTGTTGCCTGCAGCAAAATGCATTCCAATGTGAGTCAGAGGAACTTTAAGGAAATATGAAGGCTGACATTTTCTGAAAATTCCAGTTACCTAGTCGTTCTGCTGATGATGCTTTCAATACTTTGTTGCGAATGTTTGATTATTTAACCACTAGGGGCCCGCGCTATAGCCGAATGACGGCTACAGCGCAGACCCCAATTGCCGGGAGGACGTCAATAGACGTTCTTCCCTTTGCGCGCGCCGTGATCAACCACGTCAGTGAGACTCGGGTGATCACAGATCCAAGTAAGGGGCCGATCCCGGCCCCTTACCATGTAATCAGCTGTCACCCAACGACAGCTGATCATGTGATGTAAACAATGCTCGGTAATCGTTTTTTTTTCTCCTTGCGCTGACAGCGTGAGGAGAAAAAGCCAATCACTGGTTCCTACATAGGGAACATCGGTCCCCAGTGGAAGAGGCACATCAGCCTCATTAGTGCACACCAGTGCCACCTATCAATGCCCACCAGTGGTGCCAGTCAATGCCACCTAGCAGTGCTGCGTATCACTCACCTACCAGTGCTTATCTGCGCCAATTCTCAGTGCCGTCTTATCGGCGTACATCAATGAAGGAGAAAAATTACCCGTTTGCAAAATTTTATAACAAAATATAAAATGGTTTTGTACTTTGTCATTTTTATTTTTTGTTAAAAAAAAAGAAGAGGAGAGGTGATCAAATACCACCAAAAGAAAGCTCTATTTGTGGGGGGGGAGGGAATGATTTGGGTACAATGTTGTATGACCACGCATTTGTCATTCATGGGGGCACCTGTGCAGGCTCGCTTCCGAGTCCCACTGCTGCATCCATTGACACAGATGTCCTGTGTCACAACTTATGATTGACCGCAGTGGGAGCCAATGGCCCCTGCTGTTATTACTCTGTTAAATGAGGAGAGCAACGGCAGCTGGAGCCACTGCACTTGTGCACATCGCTGGATCGGTTTTAGGTAAGAAAAAAAAAAGGTGGTCTGGGGAGAGCTGCAGCACAGGTTTTTCACTTCAATGCATACGTTAATGCATACGTATAAGTAAAATTTCAGTGATTTTTTTCATCTTTCCATTTATTAAATCTTCTTCCCTTGGTTTAACTTTGGATAGTAAAACAGTTTATTTCTGCCAGTAAATACCTTATACAACCCACTTCCGGTTTCTTAGCTGGTAAAAAGCTTAGGCTTATGACATGCACAGCTCATTCTCGAGAGTTTGCCAGGAAGGGAGGGGGTGAGTCATAAAAGGGCCAATGAGAGCTGCAGAGCTGGAGGTGTGCCTCTGTGTGTCTGTAACTTCAGGAAGTGAACAGATGGCAGCTTCACCAGATAACTGTTAAAATGGATGCAGCCAGACTTGGTGGCGGGAGGTTTCTGCAGCATATTTGGCAAGTACAGAATCACAGTATATATAAAATAATATGCAGAGTGGTTGGAGGGAGACTTCTGAATGGCAAAGAAGATGTTTTTTATTACAAATTATGTGAGCAGTTCCTCTTTAAATCGGGCATCGTAGCGCGAGCTACAGTATGCCGGTCTTACATTTTTTATCCCCGTACTCACTGTGCTATTGTACATTGAAGATTCCGGGGAATGGGCGTTCCTATGGTGAGAGAAGGTGATTGACGGCCGGCCCTGGCACGTCACGCTTCTCCGGAAATAGCCGAAATAGGCTTGGCTCTTCACGGCGCCTGCGCATAGCCTGTGCGCAGGTGCCGTGAAGAGCCGAGACCTACTCCGGCTGTCTTCGGGGAGCGTGACGTGCCAGAGCCGGCCGTCAATCATCCTCCCTCTCCATAGGCACGCCCATTCCCCGCGGGAGTCGGAATCTTTAATGTGCAATAGCACATTGAGTACGGGGATAAAAAATGTAAGACCGGCATACTGTAGCTCGCGCTACTATGCCGAATGTAATGCTAGACTGATGGTAAGGAAGGTGAACCACCGCTTTAAGTCATTGACTTTGAATTCATGTTAGAAATTGCAACCTACATACTTATCTCAGTAATTTTTTAGGAAATCTACTTTTGCCAAAAACAAGTGTGCTATGTAAATTTTAAAGCTTTGTGGTTAAGTGCTTGGCACTTCCGCCCAGCAACACTAGAGTCATCGGTTCGAATCCCAACCTCGACACTACCTGTACGGAGTTTGCATGTTGTCTCCCTGTGTCTGTGTGGGTTTCCTTTCATACTCCAAAGACATGCTGGCAGGTTTATTGGCTCATATCTAAATTGTGTATGAATGGGAGTTAGGGACCTTAGACTGTAAGCTCCTTTAGGGCAGGGACTAATGTAAATGTGTAAGCACTGTGAAAATTGACGACGCTATAATAGGTACCTGTAATAAATAAATTAACATTTTTGTTGGAAATATTTTTATTTTATTGTATTCTTATTTTTCGTTTTTTTCTTGCTGCAGATTGCGTTATGCGTTTAATAGACTTTAAAGAACCTGCACCAAAAACACAAGTGTTGCTTTTAATTTTTTTTTTTCTCTATAACAAACCGTGTTGCTGGTTTAGGAGCGTGCCGGAAAGCCAGTTGCCACTTCCTTACCAACCGTTGAGTCATCAGCTGTCAGCGGGTTTCCCCACTGATGGCTGAATGTAAAACCAAGAATTGTTGGCAATATAATAATCAGCAAAAAAGTTACCCTTTGGATTGGGTTTGGATCTTTCCAAAAAATAAAAATAGCATGGGGTCTCTCCCAAAATCCATACCAGACCCTTATCTGAGCATTTAGCCCGTCATTTCAATTGGCTGTCCTACACGTGACAACCCTGCCAAAGTAGCTCATGTACCTTTTGTGTGTCGAATGGCATGCGTTTTTCCCCACATGTTTTGCTGTGTTTGTTGTTTGCTGCACTATTCAAGCGAGTAGGCTGCGTGTCAAATGCTACGCTCACAGTTGTGGTACAGTATTCTCTTTCAAAAAGACCACTCTTGTGCCACTCTGAAAGGTGATCAACCACGGTTAGATTTTCACAGATTAATGCAGGTGTAAACAAGCCATTACTAAAGAGTATCCAGTAAGAATCTTTGGAATATATGTAGCTCACTTGCAGGGGTTACCCGCCAGAACAAAAATGTAACATTGCAGTTTATTCTTGGATTTGGTGGCTGTATCTCCTTGTTACTTTCCATTAGTTGTTTTGAAAGCAAAAACAAATTGGAGGCCTTGCACACGATCCTGATGTTTGAACATCATTATTGGCAGAAATGTTTTGTTTATTTCTCACATATTCGCACTCATACAAGTGTAAAATAAATTCTAGCTTTCAAAATGCAATTTAAATTAACATTGTATGAATGTAAAATACTCACCAGCAACAAAACAATGGTCTGCATGTACATCAGTACTAAACACAACAAAAAAATATCTGTATGCCTAAAAAAGCTGCATTTAGGCAGCAGTGTGCAAGAGACCGTAATCCAGGGCTTGACAAACCCCATGTTGCCATGGTGATGAGGTTTTGTCCCGGCTCATGGGCTGCCACCCAATTGCTTCACAAGCCCTGCTCTCCGTAACTCTAAACTGATGACTTATAGAGGGCTTTTAATGCGTCGCCTATGGAAAATATAGGGTTCCTAAGTTTGTTGCCACTTCACAGGCGCACACAAATTCAAGGTTTGACATGTTGGGTGTCTATTTACTCACTGCAGCCTTGGATTTTATATTTTACCAAACAGTTGGGTAATTGCATCTTTGTGCCCCCTAAGATTAACTTTTAATGTGTTTTTTTTTTTTTTAACCTTTTGGGGTAATATTGAGTGACATAAAAAATTGGAACTACCACTATTTTATTCTTTAGGGTGTCTGCTTTCAGAAAATATATAATATTTGGGGGTGTGCAGAGTCAGCCTGGGGCAGGGTTAAGGGATTCATTGAAGAGGGCAGGTACTTCCCTTCAGGCCTGCTTATGCCAGCTGGGCTGAAAGTGTCAGAGGGGAGTTGTGTGTTTTGGAGAGAGAGATGGGCAGCATGCTGTGTCAGAGGATTCGTTGCTGGATTGTGGCTTGCTGGGTGAGCTAAATGATATAAAAGACTGTTACTCTGGTTAGAGCTGTGTACTGTGCACACCAGCCTGTGGATACTGAGATGGAAACTTTTTCCATATGTACACCTGTATTGCAAGACAAGCCTGTCGTTTCTTCTGTTTGTTTTGACGTTTTGCTGAATAAAGCCATTTTTGTTTTACTGGACTGTCTGAGCCGGCTGTTAACCGCTCTGATCCCTTACAGGGGGTTTTTAGGCAAAAAAATGCAAAAACGGCTCTGGCTGTGAGGGTTAAAGCATACGTTCACCTTCAGGAACATGTTACATGTACCAAGCTTTGTTGGTTTAAAAAAACTGGCTCTTAACTTTTTTAGCTGGCTCGTAGATTTAAAGTGGATGTAAACCAGATTCATGAAATTTGAGTGGGGCACATATATCTGCAGTGTTTTATCTCTCTTCAAGCTACTATGTCCTGTAGCTTTCTCCTGTTCTGTTCTTCTTCTGTTATCAGCCTGACTCTGTCACATATGGTAAAAGCAGCCAGAGTTTTGTGTTGGGGAGGATGCTATAAATAGATCAGCAGAGCCCTGAGTGATTCAAGGGACAGAGCTGAAAGTCTGTACCTAATGAGGAGTGGGGGTGTGTGCCTTTCCTTTAATCAGCTGTCTTGGCTGTATGCCCAGGCTTCACTTCAGTGTTGGGGTCCTTTCACACCAGCGGACCGTTCGTCCGTTCATTACAAGTCCATTAACGGACTTGTAATGAATCCCTATGGGAACGCGTCCGTTAGCGGATGGAGCATCCGCTAGCGTCCGCGTCAGTCGGGATCCGCTTTTCCGAACGGAAAAAACCCTATTTTTCTTCCGTTCGGCGGAAAGGACCGGATGCAGACGGACAGACGGTCCGTCTGCATCCGGTCCCCCATAGGGGACAGCGGAGCAGAGACAGGGCGGTCCCTGCACTGTGTGCGGGGACCGCCCTATCCGCCGACAGCTCTGCGGGGATCCCCTCTGAGCTTTGGCGGACCCAGAAACGGTCCGCTCCGTGTGAAAGAGCCCTAAACCAGGAAGAGAAAATATCCTAAGGCTCCTTTCACACAGGCGGGCTACGTCCGCAGATCTCTGCTGAGCCGACGGATGACAAGCTCCTCTCTGCTCACTGAGCGGGGAGGGGCTTGTCGGGCGCCGCTGTCTCCTATGGAGCGATCTGATGAAAACGGACAGATTCGTTTTCATCAGATCTTATCCGATCCGCCATGGACGGATGGGGACGTGTCCCCATACGTCTGTTTTTAGCAGATCTGATCGAGTCGGATGTCAGCAGACATGTCTTCGCTGACATCCGCGCTCCATAGGGATGTATGAGGCTGTTAACTTCACTGGGTATATGTGAGGTTTTGCATCCACTTTAATGCATATTTGTCAAGCCCTGCCATAATCTATCGTTTGTAAATTGCTAATCTCCCCATCCCAATGTAATAGTGGTAAACACAAGGCAGATTAGTTGGTAGTCAAGGCTGTTTAACCACTTTAGCCCCGGACCAATACACTGTCTAAAGACCCAAGGTGTTTTTACAATTTGTCACTGCGCTGCTTTAACTGGTAATTGCGCGGTCATGCAATGTTGTACCGAAACGAAATTTGCGTCCTTTTCTTCCCACAAATAGAGCTTTCTTTTGATGGTATTTGATTGCCTATGCGATTTTAATTTTTTGCGATATAAACGGAAAAAGACTGAAAATTTAGAAAAAAAAATTATTTTTCTTATAACAAAAAGTAAAAAATATCGAATAAACTAAATTTTAGTCAAACATTTAGGCCAAAATGTATTCAGCCACATGTCTTTTGTAAAAAAAATTGCAATAAGCGTATATTTATTGGTTTTCGCAAAAATTATAGCGTCTACAAACTAGGGTACATTTTCTGGAATTTACACAGCTTTTATTTTATGACTGCCTATCTCATTTCTTGAGGTGCTAAAATGGCAAGGAAGTACAAAACCCCCCCAAATGACCCCATTTTGGAAAGTAGACACCCCAAGGAAACTGCTGAGACATGTTGAGTCCATTGAATATTTTTTTTTTTTTTTTGTCCCAAGTGATTGAATAATGACAAAAAAATTAAATATTCCATGGACTCAACATGCCTCTCAGCAAATAGCTTGGGGTGTCTTCTTTCCAAAATGGGGTCATTTGGGGGGGGTTGTGTGCCATCTTGGCATTTTATGGCCTTCAAAACTATGATGGGTAGTGAGGAGTGAAATCAAAAATTTACACCCTTAGAAAGCCTGAAGGCGGTGCTTGGATTTTGGGGTCCCGTACGCGGCTAGGCTCCCAAAAAGTCACACACATGTGGTAGCCCCGTACTCAGGAGAAGCAGCAGAATGTATTGTGGGGTGTAATTCCACATATAACTATGGCATGTTTGAGCAATATATCATTTAGTGACAACTTTGTGCAAAAAAAAATCAGTTTATCATATTCCCGCAACTTGTGTCAAAATATAAAATATTCCATGGACTCGACATCCCTCTCAGAAAATAGCTTGGGGTGTCTTCTTTCCAAAATGGGGTCATTTGGGGGGTTTTTGTGCTATTTTGGCATTTTATGGCCTTCGAAACTGTGATAGGTAGTGAGGAGTGAAATCAAAAATTTACACCCTTAGAAAGCCTGAAGGCGGTGATTGGTGTTTGGGGTCCCGTACGCGGCTAGGCTCCCAAAAAGTCTCACACATGTGGTAGCCCCGTACTCAGGAGAAGCAGCAGAATGTATTTTGGGGTGTAATTCCACATATGGGGGGAAGTATGCTTTGCGCGTGGGTGTAAGCGTTACTGGCACTAACTAGCTACCTAGCGGCACGAGCGACACTAATACAGCGATCAGAAAAACGATCGCTTAGTGACGCTGGCAAAAGGGGGGTGAAAGGGTTAACTAGGGGGTGATCAAGGGGTTAAAACCTTTATTGTGTAGGGGGCTATCCTGGACCTAACTCTAACTGCCTGATACTAACTGCCTGTCACACTGACACTAAATGCAGTGATCAGTAAATGATCACTGCTATTTAGTGACGGGGGGGGGGGGGGGATTCTATGCCTATGTGTCAGTGTAGTGCTTGTGTACTCACTGTGTGATGTCTCCGCTCCTCCGCCGGACGAATATACCGGCGACATCACTTCCTCCTCTGCCTGTGTTTACAATGCAGGCGGGGGAGGAAGCGGATTGGCTGGGGAGCGATCCGGAGGGGACGGACAAAAACGAACCGCCGCCCCCTCATCCCGGATCGCTCGTGAAGATTACCGGACCGCCGCAAGTACCCCCGACCCACGTCAATACCTCCGTACGTAGCGTTTGCTATATTCGTTCCCACCGCCACTTCCGGGTACGATGCTGGCGGTGGGCGTTCCTAATTGATGGACAGGCATCCGACCGACGCATCCATCGCGTCACGAGATGCCGAAAGAAGCCGAACGTCGGTGCGGCTCTATACGGCGCATGCGCACCGACGTTCGGCTTCTTTCGGCATCTCGTGACGCGATGGATGCGTCGGTCGGATGCCTGTCCATCAATTAGGAACGCCCACTGCCAGCATCGTACCCGGAAGTGGCGGTGGGAACGAATATAGCAAACGCTACGTACGGAGGTATTTTTTTAAATAAAACCAGCCGATTCTAATTGTAATTAATGTAGCAAATGCAAAGTCAAAAGTTTATTTTTAGGGGAACCACCCCTTTAATAACCATAGCTCCTTCCATTGATACTGTGGAGGAGTAAGTGTAGCCACCCAGGGACAAGAAGTGTTATTTGGAGGATTATCTGACGAAAATAAAGGTGGAAAAAACCTAGTGCAGGCCTCTGTTCTATGGGACAGTAAGCTGCAATATCCATTTTTTTTTTTTTTTTTTTTTGGGATGGTGGGGTAGATATGCTTTAACTTAATAACCTTTTACCTTTGAACCCCTTTAATGCCACTGAGGTAATGATCATGTCGGCAGCAACGCTGGGGACGCTTTACACACCCTGTATATGTGTGCAAACTTGACGAGCAGTCTGTTTTCAGATGCAAGTGCTGCGAATGTACCGCTGCTGGATGGCTTTCATGATCACTGCATCTCTCAAACATCTTCAGAGTTGCATTGCTTTGTTAGAACACATTACATGTTTACTTGTAGGGACAAGAGACTGTTGTGTAGTTATCGTGCAAATAAGCATTGCACAGTGGCTGCGTGTAACTAGATTTGGAAGCACATCTAATTAATTTCAATGGAATTGCATGCCTATTGCATTCACATACTATCAGATAAGCATAATGAATCATTAGTGTTTTGTTTTTTTCCTTGTTATTTGAATTCACGATTACTCAGATATGCTCTAAGCAAGCATATTGTCCAATCTGGGTACAGTTTGTAAGCAACAAGATGTAAATTGCACATGTGTATACCAAACATGTACCTACCTTGTTGTGCTTTAATCTACCTTTTTTCTATGGCTGTTGTAATAATGCACTTCAGAATATATTTCCCTGGCTGTTTTATATAAATGTATTCATAATGCATGTAACATATCAAATGAAAGTGGTATTAAACTCAAAATGAAAACTGTAATATATTGCAGCTTACCAACCTTTTAGATATGGTGCCCACATTTAGTTTCCTATTTTTATTTATTTTTTTACCAGGGGATCCAGACAGTAACACTCTTGTCTTAAGCTGCATTAACACCTACATGATGCGGCAACGAGGGCAAAAATGTGTATTTGGCTGCTTTCCTGGAAACTATGCATCACCCTTGCAGTACCATTGTTTCTTAATGGCACCCCAAATGTAGGTAACAGTCACCCACCAGAACATTCCTTGCGAGAACGTGCTTGGATTACTGCCAAAAAAGGTGCACATGCTACATTGGCACATTTGTTTTGCATATGGCAGCCCATTCAAGTGAACAGGCTGACCTACAGTATGCTGCTGTGTGACAAACATGGTCAAAAAGTCACGTTGCAAATATGTGAATGCAGCCTTAAAGTGTCTCCAGGAGCAATGGAGCCACACTAAAGCCAGCCAGAGATGGTGCAATTTCCCCCCAATCAACATAGTCCGTGTAGATGGGGGAACTCCTCCTGCAGAGCTATTGTGTTCTCCTGGCGACCTTTGTGGGAGAACAGTGATTATTACTAGTGGCTATAGCCGCTGGCAATAATCACAAGAAATATCTGACAGGCTGGTTGTACCCAAGTTGATCGATCAACTTGGGTAAAATCGGCTTTGCCCAGGCATGGTTTGAATCTTGGCTGGTCGCTGCTGAACAGGCTGAGATTTGAACCGTCTATGGCTGGCATTAGAAAGCAGCATTGTCAATCTGGGGCGAGGGTAGTGTTGGTTGCCCTAGCAGATTTAGATGGACTCGACTAACAAAGCTGAACTCCAGCTGACACTTTTTCAAACGGTTTTCCCTAGTTCGTCTTTCAGGACAGCCACCTTAGAGAGATCCCGGCTCCTCCCCTCTCGGGAAACACCGCCTTCCATTGCAATATTTAAGCCTCATCCTCCCACCGGCCCCTCAGTTATCCTTCGGTGGGGAGACACCGCTGTGGAACCAGGGCCGATGGCTGGGGAAGCTGAGGCTATGCGGCTGGAGAGGGGGGGGGGGGGCGCTGTGGGTAAATGTTCCAGGTCCCCCCTGCGTTAGCAGCCAGCTTGGAGCTCTGGAGGCTGGGCTGGATGACGGGCGACGTCCGTTCCGGTTGGGGGCGGACGCTTCAACACGAGGCTGTGTCTTCTGGTTTCCGGAAGTGGCATAGAAAACGGACCAGGCACTCGGCTCGTGCGGCCTTTCCTGCAGCTGGTGTGGCAGCATTTGGGAGGCCAGTGATCACCGTTCCTCAAATCGGAAATGGAGGTAGAGGCCTCAAAGGCAGCTCCTGGAGATGAAAGCACCAGCCATTCTAAGGTAAGTGGAACCCAGGGGTGGTGTTCCCTTACCTGTTTCCCGTTGGCTCCACAGGTGTTTTCCCCTTCCTGGTGGTCAGTGGGGATAGGAGTGATCTGGGACCCTGGTGATGGTTGGTCCCGGGGGTGGCACTCCTGGTGATCCTTGTTAGTAGCGCTGGTGGGCCCTAGCTTAATGCTGCTGCCTTTTTTCTCTGTCCTTTTCTTTCAGAAAGCCACGAGTAAATCCCCCCATGGGTCTAGGAAGAACTGTCCTGTGTGCAGAACCACAATGGGGGATTCCTGGGCCAAGGCACTCTGTAGGGGGTGTATTGAGGGGCTAGTAAGAGAGTGGACAGTAGAGCAGGGGGTAGATCTGGTGGCGTCAGTTAAGGAGCTTTCGAGCGCTTTCCAGTCTTTTCAGGCACTGTGTTCCAGTTTTCAGTTGCCCCAGCCCCAGAGCAACCCTCCACCAGCGCAGCAAGCGGTTTCACCTGACCTAACGGAAAATTCTCCCTAATAGTGGTGAGAAGCCGGAAAGGTTTTGCAGAGGAACAAAGGGGGGGTGTTCCCAGTCCATGATATTTTGGTCGATGCCATCAAGAAAGAATGGCAGGATCCGCAAAGGAAACCTTTTTTTTCTTGAAAGCGCTGAAAAGAAGGTTTCCCCATAGCAGAGGACCATCAAAAGTTCCTAAGGCTAGCGGTAAAGACCGGGGAAGAGGTACTCCATCTGCAGTTCAGAGCTCTCCTGTTCGGTCGATCATCTTCCCCCCGGCATCTTAACCAAGGTGATGGTGGAAGTCCTGGCATTCCTGCGACTGGGGGGAATCTCAATAGTCGCATACCTAGACGACCTTCTCCTGTTTGCACCTTCTCCAGAGCAGTTGGCCAGGGATCTTCAGGTAGCAAGAGACATCCTGGAAAACTTAGGATGGCTCCTAAACCTAGAGAAGTCCAGCTTAGTTCCGTCCCAAAAGGTCACCTTCCTAGGCTGTGTGTTGAATTCAACAATTCAAAGGGTCTTCCTTCCCTCAGAGAAGGTCCTGAAGGTAGACAAAGCCATTTTGCTTTTACAGGGCAGCCGTCAGGTTTCAGTAAGAAAGGCTATGTCAGCCTTGGGCTTACTGACATCCACGCTCCCAGCAGTTCAATGGGCAGGGCTACATTTTCGTCGTCTTCAGCTATTTATTCTGAGGGTCTGGGACCACAGTCGGGGGTCTTTGGATTTCCTGATTTCGATTCCAGGTCAGGTCAAACGATCCCTCTGGTGGTGGAGAAAGGGAGCAAATTTGTCTCAGGGTCTCGAGTAGATTCTACCAGTATCCAGGACGGCCACGACCGATGCCAGCGGCACAGGTTGGGGGAGTGCACTTAAGGCCCCAGGTGGGTACAGGGTACCTGGGGGAGAGAAGACGCAGAGAGGTCCTCCAACTGGAGGGAGCTGAGGGCAGTAGCTCTGGCACTCAGATCCTTTCAGGGGCAACATGTTCGAGTCCAGTCGGACAACTCCCCAGCGGTGACCTAAATCAACAGGCATGGGGGTACAAAAAGTGGCTCCCTGTGGATTCTGGCGGAAGTCATCCTCAGATGGGCCGAACGCGATGTTCTGTCCCTGTCGGCAATACATTTGAAGGGGAACAGAACCAGGCAGAGGATTTCCTCAGCAGGACAACACTGAGGGAAGGCGACTGGGTCTTGAGCCAGGAGGTCTTCAACATGGTAGTCCAGAGGTGGGGGTGCCATGTGTGGACCTTTTTTGCCTCAAAGCAAAATGCCAAAGCAGATCTCTTCTTTTCCCTGAACAGATGGGACTGGGCTGTGGGAATAGATGCACTGGCTCAGACATGGGCATTCTCAAGGTGCTATGCTTTCCCCCCTCCAGTGCTGATCCCAGCAGTGTTGAGGAAGTTTCAGGTGGAGAATACAATCCTCATTTTGATTGGCCCAGGAGACTGTGGTTCTCCATCCTAAAAAGCCTGGCCGTAAAACCCCCATGGATTCTTCCCGTTCTAGACAATCTTCTTACTCTGGGTCCAATCTGTTGTCCTCACGTGGACAGGTGGAACCTTGCAGCTTGGCTTCTGAGGAGGAATTGCAAAGGGACAAGGGCTTCTCTGATCGTCAAGTAGCAACTCTTCTAAGCTGTAGGAAAGAGGTGACGCAAGCTATCGTAAAGTTTGGAAACGTTTTAATAGCTGGTGCTCAGAAAGCTCTTTTGACATACGCAGTTCGGTAGCAGTGCTAGAATTTCTGCAGTCTGGGGCAGACAAAGGTTTAGCTCTTAGCGCGTTGAAAGGACGGGTATCGGCTTTGAGCGTTTTCCTGGAAAAGCAGCTAGCGATGGATCCATGGATGATACATTTTTTTAAAGCCTTAAGCAGACAGAGGCCAGTTTGAATCTCCCCTTTTCCGGTGTGGGATCTTTCTTTAGTTTTACAGGCCCTTACAGGGGAACCTTTTGAGCTGTTGCTGTCCTGCACATTAAAATTGATCACCCTCAAAACTGTTTTTAGTGGCGATTACTACGGCAAGGCGAGTAATTGAACTCCCTTTTTTCAGGGCTTTCCGGATCGTTTGTTTTTTTAAGACAGATCCAGCCTTTTAGCCAAAAGTGGCCTTGAGGTTTCACAGAGGCCAAGAAATTATTTTACCTACTTTTCATTCAAACCCTGTGAGGGAACAGGAACGTACTTTTCATAATTTGGAAGTTAGGAGGTGCGTCCTTCAATATTTAGAGTACTAGACAATTTTGAAAGTCTGACTCCCTTTTTATTTTATTTTCGAGGGCTAGGAAGGGGTGCAGAGCCTCCAGACGTACTATAGCCAGATGGTTAAAGTCGACTATTGTTCAAGCTTATGTTATAGGGGGGTTGGATCCCCCGTATGGTATTGGGGCACATTCCACCAGGGCAGTGGCAACTTCTCAGGCAGAGTGGGCTGGTGCTTCTCCAGAGCAGATTTGTAGGGCTGCAACGTGGTCCAGTTCTAACACGTTTGTGAAGCACTACAGATTGGACTTGCTGTCAGCCAAAGACCAGGCCTTTGGTTGTAAAGTACTGCAGGCAGTAGTCCCACCCTAAGGTAAGGTGCTCTCTTATCCTCTCTATGGAGGCTGTCCTGAAAGACGAACTAGGGAAAAACTGAGTTACTTACTGGTAACGTCCTTTTCCAGAAGTCTTTCAGGACAGCACCGGTACTCACCCAGGTTATCAGATATCTGCGAACTCATCAAATGAGAACATCTGGTAAGATAAAAGTGTTGTATGACGTATTTCTTGTGTCTCCCCAGTTGGCCGGAGGTACTCTTGAAGAACTGAGGGGCCGGTGGGAGGATGAGGCTTAAATATTGCAATGGAAGGTGGTGTTTCCGGAGAGGGGAGGAGCCGGGATCTCTCTAAGGTGGCTGTCCTGAAAGACTCCTGGAAAAGGACGTTACCGGTAAGTAACTCCTGTCAGTGTTAAATGGGTTATCCCAACCCTCTACTACTTTTGCTGGACAGCTTGGTCTGTTAAAGGAAGTTTGAAAAGTAAGACTTACTGACTGGATCACTAGGTGAAATAAAGGGGAAAAAAAGCTTAGAAAAAAAGAAAATGAATGCAGCCAAAAATTGCTAAGCTGAGATCTAAAAATGTTTGTTTTTGGATTTAATACAACTTGCGTTTTGTACATATAAGTTGAACCTTCACCCTAAAGGTTGTTGTGCCACTTCAGTGTCTGCCCTCCCTCTCTTACAAATTAGTAAGAGACGTTTTCCCAGCCATTGTGCACATTGCTGGCATAAAAGGCAAACACCTCTGTAATTGTGTGTGCAAAATTACCTGTGTGTGTGCCGACGAGCCTTGCCAGAATCCAAACGCTGAGCAGAGCCTATGACCACATCTGCACAAGCGCTATAATGGTGGTGCCTGAGGGGGGAAACGGAGGCACCAAAGAAGGCAGACTGAAGCGCCGTTTTAAGCAGTGTCATTTTAAAGGGCGTAGTTTGTAAAAAAAAAAAACTGCGCCTAAATGTATGTAAGCACGTGGAAAAGTATACCCATTGGAAATTAAATTGTTATCTTTATTAAAACCATGCCTACACATAAATATATACTGTATTTGCACACTTGTACAAATGCCAAAATGCATATGGTGTATTTATTTTCATAATCAAAATGATTAAGAATGCAAATCAATGGAAAAAGTAAAAAGTACTCTCCCTACATTTACCAACAATTCAAACTTTATATGCGCAAAAGTATTTAGGGTGGGGTGTCCTCATTGCTATTGATGTGTCGGTGTCATCATGCTAAGATCAAAAGTGCTCACAAAGGCCCTCAGAAATAAGTAATGGGTGCCTGTGAGTCTGTCAATGGAAAATAATCTAAAAGAGTAGATTTTAAATGACTGTTAATTTATCTGTGACTGGCTGGCTTTTTCAAAAATGTCAGTGTGTGATCTGCAGGTAACTCTTGCGACAGCTGGTGTCAAAGTGCATGCTTCCACAATCAGGATGATCGCGTCAGTTTAACCTGCATGGGATGGGCGCTTAAGAAGCTTTTCCTACCTATAAAGAACATGAGACTAAGACCCCTTTCACACTGGGCGTTTTTTCAGGCGCTTTTGGACTAAAAATGTCTGCTGACATCCGATCAGCCCCGATCCTCTCCACTAAAGTGTGACGGATGCAAACCATATTTGTATCCGACTGGCAGATCGGATGAAAACGAAACAGACGGTTCGTTTTCATCCGATCCTCCCCCCCCATAGAAGAGATCTAACTGGTCCGTCTCTGCACAGATAGACTAGTCATCCGCCTGCTCAGCAGGGATCAACGGAGCGATCACCACTGAGCAAGCGGATGTCCAAAAACAGATCCTCCCGAGATCTGCATGCGTGAAAAGGGCCTAAAACATAAAATCGCTTCACCTGATGGTCTTTTATCTCTTCTATGTTCAGTTCAGTCGCCACCTCTCCAGGGTTGCCTACCCTGGTTATATAAGCTTTATGTTGCATGCATCAAGCACTGCGTCTTGCAGTACTTTGCATAGTCCAGTCCGCTAAATTCAGTATGCCATGTTGCACACACTGCGCTACTGTACTTTTTTTTTATATATTTTTTTTATATATATATATATATATATATATATATATATATATATATATATATATATATATATATATATATTTGCCCCCTTAGGTTCCATAGTCTGGACTTGTATCTTCTGTGCGCTTTGTTATACACCCCATATATAACTTATTGCTATACAATACTTTTCTTAGATCACAAACTCTGTCCATGTAATAAACATTCATACCACTAGGAGGGTTGCAAGGAATGTAGAAAGCATCTGTTCAATCAACTGGCACACTTTTGCTAGTAACACTACATTACATCTGATGTGTGATAACAAGAATTAGGCTATTTTTCAGCAGTTGTGTGCTAGTTCTCCGTGGGATTGCTGTTATTCCTCCGCCCCACAACGGAAGCAGTAAGAATAAATATTCTTGCAGCATTGTTCAAATGTTTACAACAAATGTTGGCATGGTAGTGGGGTGCAGGCTTTACAGACTCTTACTTTTAGTACAGTAGCTTAAAAGGTAATCTCAATGGGAATAAAACCTGGATTCTCTCATTGTAACTTGGTCTCTGTAGTGTCTTGCACTTAGAGTGATATCAGGTTTTATTTTTTTTATTTTTGTTCCTTAAAAATAGCATTACAGTAAGAGACTGACTTTTTTTTTTTTTTTTTTGTTCTTCTCTTCTAAATGGCTTGTTTTTAATCAATATTGTTTGCTTCCGGTTTTCCTGTATTACTGTTTGAAAGGTGTCCCTGTTTGTTATGCATAATAAAATTGAAATCCTTGGGTATAATTTTATTGGTCCACATTTAAAACAACAACTTGTTAACCTTGTAGTAGCTAGTCTGTCTAATGTCCTGCAGATTTATATCAAGTGTGGCTTGTTTCAGAAGTAAATTAATAAATCGGCTATATTTTATTTGCTTATTAAGCTTAATTGATTATATATTTTTATTTTTTTGCAGGTCTGATATAATCTTTACATCGTTATTCTGATATTGGGTGAACACTGTTTACATGCTGAGGATAGCAGGTATGTGTTGTGTACAGAATTAGACAGCCTTCTCCTATAGCTGGCAGTTTAACTGGATTTTCTTTTTTTCCTGTTTCCTACCCAATTACTATGATGTACCTGTACCATAAGACATGGTTGACAAATAAAATTGAAATCAAAGGCCTCATTCTTATGCGTGCACCAATCCGTACACCTGTACAAAGAGCCTTCTTCATCTGCAAGGGATTTACAGGTGTTTAGGGCAGGCTGTTTAAATCAGTGACAGGTGACCTGCTGCATTTACCTGCACCGTTCTCCAAGCTTATCATGGACACCACATTCATACTGGTCTAAAGCATGGATCAGCTCTACTTTTTTTGTGTGCATTTTATAACATTTCTTATTTTTTCTTAATGTTAACAAAAAAATTACAGCAAAAAACTCTCCCATGCCTCTTACTAAATAACTTGGACTGTCTACTTTCCAAAAAGGGGCCCCAAGAATTTAGGCAGTCAGTACACCAGGATTGATCAACTTTCAAATATACTGTAGATCCCATGGTTTGTAAACTGTAACTTATCCCACAGACAATATAATAATATGCACTGATTGGTTATTTTTTTACCAAAGTAATGTTGCAGAATGTTACTGAAATTTTATGTAGAAAGATTATTTCTTTGCTATTGCTATATTTTTTAACAAAAACGGAAAGAAATATTTTTTAAGTTTTCAGACTTTTTTCATTTTATATAGCAAGAACCCAGTGGTGATTAAATGCCACAAAGTACGCTCTATCTGTCTCAAAAACATGATCGAAATCTCATATGGGTGCAGTGTTGCGTGACCAAATGGAGTTGTGTGACAGTGCTGAAAGCTGAAAATTGGCCTGGACAGGGGGTGAAAGTGTTTAGTATTGAAGTGTAACCACATCCCTCCCTGTGCCAATTCTTCCATTTCTCTCCTACATGTAAAAAATCATTTTTTTTTTGCTACAAAATTATTCAGAACGCCCAAACTTGGATATGATTTTAACGAATAAGATAGCAGTCGTTGCAATTTGTACAATGATCTTTGCACTGCAATTTTTCGGGAATTTTGATGCAAAAAAAAAAAAAATAACCCAGTTTTGATAAGGTATAAAAGATACCTAACGGGTCCTGCTTTAAAATTGCGTTGAGTTGAACAGCCCCGCCCAGGGGACCGTCCCTCCAGACATGACCCTCCTCACTGCAGCATGCCTAGCAAGGAGAAGGACGTATCTGTCGGCTGAGAGACTAGCTGGATAATATAGATCCTTGTAGTCTACTCAGTTCGACCAGCAAGCGTGGGCACACCTTTGCAAAGAGGCTGGGTCTGCCACGCCATACCCCATGACTCCTGGGGTGGCCGGTGAGCTTTGCTCCGAGGTCCACATATGACTGGGCTGTGGTGTTGTCTCACTCACAGTGGACCGGGCCGACAGCTACCTCCATTGCGGTTGTAGTAATGTCAGGAATGCGTCGGCAAGTACAGTCCCTCCCGCTTCGGTGGGTTGCTACGGCTGGGCATTCCTGGGGTTCGGGGGTCCTCTTCTCCTCCCTTCCCTGCTCCTTTTTCCTTGCTGCATTGCTGCTGTCAGGGGGAAGGGGGCCTTCCTGAGGGGACTGTGTTATCTGGCCTGTGTTTTTTTTTCTTTTTTGTATGGGGCTTTCCTGTGAGGGGTTTTTCACTTTTAAAAAGCCCTAGGAGGCTTTTCCTGTTTAAACGCAGCATTTTGCCGCCATTTGGCACACAGGTCCCTGCAGATGCCGCAAAGTTACCTCACGGTTCTTTTCCTCTCACACGCTGTGTGCTGAGAGCGGACGGCAGCGCTGGGCAGTCTCCTCCTGAGGTGAGTCCCCTGGGTACCCCTGATCGGTGCAGCAAGTGGGTGAGAGGCCCTGAATAGAGCTCTAGGAGCTTTTGTTTATTTGTAAGGACAGGTGTGCATATTATACATACACACTATGTAAATATTATTAATATTTGGAGTCCGTATCTGGGTCCTTCCCCAACATGCTGGTGGTGGCAGCAGGTGTTTTCACCTGGGATTCCCACAGAGGTTTTATTCTTAGTCCTGGACACGTTTGTGCCAGGGTGGGGGTGGACTGCGGACGGGCGGTAAAAGAGTGCCCTCTTCTCCTGTTTTCCCCTGGGGAATGCTCTGTAATGGAGCCATGGACCAGGTACCTGGGTAGGAAAAAAAGCAGGATAAGGCATTTATGGGTGCGCTTCTCACTGCTGCAAGGGACTCTCTTAAGCTGGATAGTGCAGCTGGGTTTCGGCCGAGGGCTCAGTCTTTTTTGGATTACACAAATTAGACCGCTCTGTGTAGGTTTTTTCCTTCTGTGCCCTTCTTTGATAATTTCTAAGAGGCGGAATGAGAACAGCCGCTGAGGGCTTTTGTAGTCCCTTTTGAGGAGAGCCTTTTCAAAAGGTGGGCTTCTTCTCCGGTGGTGGACCCTCTTGGAGTAGTCCTGACCCATAGTGCTGTATACAACTCACGGAGTGAGCATTTTGCACCAGACAGTGGAGGAGCACCGACTCTCTACCAAAGTTATTAGGCTAGCGGACCAGCTGGTCCAGGGCCTCATATAGGTCTGTGATGCTTCATTGAATGCAGCGCCCTTGTTATCCAGGGCTTCTGTTTCAGAATGGTTTTATGCACACGGTGGTGTAGTGGTTAACTCCATTACTTGGCAGCGAGAGAGTCATTGGTTCTAATCCGGACACTGACGCCAATCTGCCTGGAGCTTGCATTGTTGCTCCCTGTTTCTGCGTGGGTTCCTCCAGGTACTCCGGTTTCCTCCAAAGGCATGTGTGCATACACCTACATAATATACATACACACTATGCGTGTGTATTATTTAGGGGCAACCCTCCCAGGCCATCAAAAGCCCCGCTGGGGGACTAATCCGTCCCTGGGTGCGTAAGCCGATCACGCCGGCACCCAAATCCTGCCACTGTATGTAACCTTCCCTCCCTGTCTCTAGGGGGGAGGGGCGACTTGCAGGTTCACAATTCGGTGAAACCTCCCTGCTCTTCGACCAGTGGGTCTGCAAGGTGGTCTCTTCGGAGTACTAGATAGGGTTTCCTCCTATCCACACACAAAATTTCTTTCCTCGTGTCTTCCTCTCCCAGCCCGTCTGTCTGCCTTGGGCAGTGTGGGACTTGCTAAGCTGCGGGGTAATTTTACCTTTCCTGCAGGACGAGAAGTTTGGGGTTTTCTTTGGGCCTCAGGCGGGTAGTTCCGCATGGAATACATTCGTTTGGTGGTAGCTGCGCTCCATCCGGGGGACGTCCTGGCGTCCTCGGAAATCAGGGACGCATACATTCATGTCCTGTTTTGCGCATGTCAGTGTTTTTTTTTTCTTTCTGTGCTTCGTCGTGAGAGAGGGTCTCTGTCAGCCTGTGGCCCTCCCTGTTTATCTGGCGTTGGCACCATGGGTTTTCAGCTGGGAGCTCGCACTTATCCTAACTTTGTTGGGACAGCGAGGCTTTGCCTCATTGGCTACTTGAACGACTTTCTTCTGAGAGCAGCTTCTGTCTAAGACCTAGTGGATGTGTTCTTCCCATTCAGACCCTCCGAAGATTTGGGTGGGTGTTAAACATTTAGGCCAGAAGGTGTAGCTCAGTGGCAGCAAGCCTGCCCTTCATGTGTGCAACCCAGGGTTCAAATCCTGGGCATGCTAGGTTCCGACTCAGTGTTGGAGTATCTAGGGTTGATCCGGACTCCTCGTGGCAAAGGTCCTTCTTCTCCTGGAGAAATTGCAGACTCTTCAGTCTGCTGTTAAGGTATTGGCATCACGCAATCGGTCTTCTCTCCGGGCGCCTGCTGGTCTGGGGCCTGTGGGTAGCCTCCTTCGAGGCGGTACTGTATGCCCAGTTCCACACTCAGGTTTTCCAGGGGAAATACTGTCCAGGTGGTTAAAAATCTCTTGTCTCTGAAATCATCAGATTCCGGTGCGCCACCTAGTCAGTCTCTCTGAGTTGCTGACGGAGATCCCCGACTCTTCGGTCCGGGAAGTTTCTTCTTCCAGTGGTCGGTATTTATGACGGATGCCAGCCTCACGGGTTGTGAACCTGGGGGGTCATGTCGGCCCTGAGTCGCTGGACTTGCGTGGACCTACGGCCACACCTCCCTGAATGTGCCCGCTCTCGTCTGGTCTCGGTAGCTACCCAGGGTCGGGCCTGGCTAGTGCCTGGGTGGGAGACTGCCTGGGAATACCAGGTGCTGTCTACCATTCATTGTCCTTTAGGCGATCAGGCTATGCTTCTCCTCGTGGTCGAGGAGGTTGCAAGGTCGCCCGATCTGGTTTCAGCTTCGGTCTACCATCAGGTGTACTACTGGAGTCGCCAGATGCTGGACCAGGGCGACTGGTCTTTGTGCTTGGGGTGTTTCGGCTCCCTTGCAAGAGGTTAGCCTCACAGGGCATGGATCTCCTGGCCGCTCGTCTCCACCGCAAGGGTGTCGAAGTTAGTGGCCAGGTCTAGTGATCTGGTACAGACGTGTAAGTCGCGCTGGTGGCCCTGTGGGGTCTGCATCGGCGACTTTTTGCCGTTCCTCCATTGTAGTTGCTTCCTCAGCTGCTCCACAGAGTGGAGGCTGAGGAGATCCCAATGATTCTAATCGCTCCAGATTACCCTCGGCGTCCTTGGTACGCTGATATCGGGCGCCTGGTAGCGGAGGTACCCTGGCGGTTGCCAGGGCGGGAGTTCCCTCTGTTTTGAGGTCCCATACTTCCTCCTGTTGTACAGTCACTGACTTGCTCAACATGGCTATTGGAAGCCAGACTTTAAGTGACCGGGGTCTGTCTGACTCGGTCATCTCAACAATGCTAAGGGCACTGTGGTCTCTTTCCGGAGGATCTATCGTCGCACCTGGCAGGCCTACATCTCTTGGTGCGAAGGGATGGAGTGACGTCCACGGACGTACTCGGTGTCCTGGTTCCTGCTGTTTTTACAGTTTGGAGTGGATCTAAAAATTGCTTAAAGCACCGTTTGGGGGCAGATTTCAGCCTTGGCTGTGTTCTTTCAGTGGCCCTTTTGCGGTCTGTTCACTGGTGGGTCCCTTTTTGTGTGCAGGGGGTTTGTCATATACTTTCCCTTTTGGCCCATCTCTTCCCCCATGAGTTTTGACTCTGGTGCTCTCGGTTCTTCAAGGAACCTTCCTTTTGTAAACCATCAGAGAGATTTTCTCTTGACACTATCTCAGAAGGGGGCCCATTTAGTGGCCTTTACCTCTGTTAGAGTGGTTTCTGAGTTGGCGGTCTTGACCTTCCCTTCTTCCGAAGGTGGTTTCGGCATTTCGCCGGAATAAGTAAGGAGTTCTGACTGTCTTTTGTGTCGGTGTCTGGTCCACGAAAGGGCCTGGCTGTCTCGTCGACCACCATTTCTTGGTGGATCAGGCAGGCTGTCATACAGGCCTATGCTCTTAAAGGGCGGGCCACCCTTTCCGGTCATGGCACTTTCGACCAGGGCAATTGGTGCTTCAATGCTGTGTGTGTTTTTGTTTTTTTTCCCTCAAATTTTTTGGCAAACCAATTCTTTGGTTTACATTCAGCTGTCGAAGGGAAACCCACAAACAACTGATCATTGGTTGTTAAAGTGTAAGTTTGCCTTTACAGAAAAATCTGTAAGGTGAACTTACACAGGTCCCCCTCCCGCCCCTAGCTCCCTCGGTCCCGCTGACCTGGACTGCGGCAATCTCCGATATATCAGCGTCAGGAGTTCGGAGCTTAGAAATCCTCTCTGCATCCACATGTCTTCTCCATAGCTGACAGGATGGGGTATGCGGATGCTGATTGGTCGGCGCTGCCCATGTGACGGTGCTGACCAATTAGAATGCTCCAAAACGTCCCTCCTGAAGAGGGAAGTTTTGGACATTCAGCTCAGGGGATTTCTAAGCCCTGGACTCCTGGCGCCGATAATACTGGGGCTTAGAACCGGAGTTTACCACCTTCCCTTCTATTCCTTAGTTTCTCTGCATTGCTTTCCACAACATTGAGGATTCAAGGAGTGGGGTAGGATTACAGGGAAGGTGCCCAGTGGGAGCGTCTTCGAAAGCTTGCCAGTGTCCAGTCACCTAAAGGTACAACTTAATAACCCCAGGCACTTTAAGGATGTAAGCAGTCGAATTGCCCCATCTACTTGTGTCCGACTGTGAGTATTTAACTAGTCCTAGCTGTGAGAAGCTGCATTTCCGTACTTTTCTCCCCAGCTGACTGGCTTTAGGTCCATGTTCATATCACGTTTTCTTACAATAGTCAGAGAGACCTCCATGTCTTTGACCATATGTATTTAATAGTAATATTTATGTAGACTGAAGGAAAGACTCTGTATTTGTAAGCCAGTAAACAAATCTAAGCTTTGTATAATTATTCTTTTTCACTTTTCTCCTTAATACTGTAATGAATAAATCGCTTTGCTGGGAGGAAAAAATCCTATGTAGGAGTACAAAGGCATGAAAAATATGCTTTTCTAACAGTAGCCACTTGTTCTCATAGATTATGAAGAGAAGCGTTTTGAAAGAGTTAATTTATTGTAGTTGACTGTGAGACACAAAGTATACTTAAAGTACAATTAAAAGGCTCTGAATGACGGTATAAACGAGTACCAAATACAGTTACTACTGATGCACAAGCCTCCTAAAACAAAAATGACCCTTCCCCTTCCATGAATGAACCAAATGCAGTGTGCAGGACTAGGTGTAGCCAGATGCTGATTGAGAAACTATGGGAAAATCAGCTGATGGGCTTTGTACACATGAAAGAAAAAATGTGATAAGCGCTACACACTGTAGCAAAATCTACTAAGGTAAGTTTCCACAACAACCATCAACCACGAAATCAGTGATGGCTAGTGGTAAATGATATACATAACAGTGACAAATAAATAACTAGTGAAAATACATATATAAAACGGTGAATCCTAATCGCAAAAGTGGTTTGTACACATGCTGCAGCTGCAATGTTTCGCTCATAGCACGACCAAACCAAGCAGTACCTCTGCCAAATGCGACCTTTTTTTTAATGAATGGTGTTGTATTGCAACAGCGAGTCTATTTTTATGTTTTCAGTTGCAATGCAGTTATCCCATTCAGTCAGCCTCGTCTGCATTGTGTTCTGAAAGGTCAATCCACTGTGGATGTTTCTTCAGAGACCAACACAGGTGTAAACAAGACCTTACAGGTTTAGGTGCAGTTTACAATAAGCATTTCTTCTGTAGAGATGGTGTTGCATGCATGGCACACTTGTTTGTATTAATGAACGCAACTGCGCAGAAAATGCAGGCACCGCCTCATCCATTGCAGAACATACACAAATCACGTAAAAACATTCTAAAAATGTCCCTGCAGTGCAAGAAAAGCTGATTGCATGGTAAAGATGCAGGATGCATAGGTTTATGTTCAGAAGTGTGCATGGACCCTAGCAACCAGTGGGTATCTCTAGCACCTTAAAATGTTTGCCAAATGATTGATTTTATTGGTGTTCTGTTCTATTCCGAAAATCAATGGGCACAGAATCTACATGACATGGTTAAATGAGTAAAGAAAACAGAATAAACATGCGCATGAAGGTGTTTATTGCTGGCTGTGTAATTCTCCTTATTTGTCAGGGAGAAATGGCAGAGAGAGAAGTATCTGAAGTTACAGAAGGAGTAGACAGATGACCATAAAAAGGCATAATTCTGCAGAACAGGGACATAGATTAATTGCTTGGAACAGCATCACAACTTGGCACAGAAACCCATGTGTCCTCCCAGCAATCCTCAAAAGATAGATATAGATAACTAAGTGTGTGCGTATAATAGAAATATATTTTATATATATCGAGAGAGAGATTTTAACAATTTTCATTTTTCAATTTTTTAAATTTGAAATGTACTTTGTGTACTCAGTGTAAAATTACTGTTTTAAGAAGTTGACGGGTCTAATAAACTTGCATATATCCTCATTTCCAGGCCCTATGCCCTTAAAGTGGATGTAAACCCACTCTTATTCTTTCTAAACTACTGCCATAGTGCTGATCTATAAGGATATAGATGCCTCCTGCATGTATCCTTACCTGTCAAATGTTTCCCCTCTGTCTGTTATAAGAACTGAAAAACTGAAGATTCTGTGAGTGGATCGGTTGTCTGGAGCTCTGTGGGTGGAGCTCTGTGGGTTGACTCCCCTTGTCAACATGCATTTTTCCCCTGTGTATTCCTTACACTAAATTCTGCTATGATCACTAACATCCAGTCAAAATCCAGAAAAGTAACCACATGACTTCAGGCAAGGAGTGGGGGTGGGAATTAAAAAATAATGCCTGTCTCAGGCTAGTGCATGAGATATGTAAATAACCTGTCACTCACAGCAAGGGGGAAGAACAGACTAAGGTTTTTCTCTGTAAGTTCGTTTTATTTCACTGTACAATAAGAGGATTGCTCAGACCTGGAGTAACTCTGTGTGGCAAGACTGGGCATAGATGATAGGAAATCTTCTACTGTACATTGTGACAAAAATAAAAATGTTGTCGGAATTACATCCACTTTAAGGAATTGGTTTCTGCCTTTCCTTTCAGAGCCAGGCTGTTGGTGTCTCTTGGGCTTTTTACCCTCAAGTATACGTATTCTAGATTTGCAAGGCCGCCGCCTGGTTCTCTGTTCACAGGTGGACTTAAATGGCTCACCTTGGAGCAGGACTTGACATATTTTCTTTGCATCTAGAAGGCAGCTAGAAAAGTTAGGGGCCTGTTGTGTTTTTTTTTTTCTAGCAAAGCTTTTATTTCAACGACAAAACCTATTCTCTTGTGTGGGCTGACAAAAGCCCAGGCACCAGGACTCAATTTCTAGTTGCCATGGCGACCTGGCACATGGGATTTGTTGAGCACTATCTTGGAGTTCAGGCATACCCCACTTTTAAGTACACAATGGGACCAGAGCATGCATGTGAAATGAAAATGTACTTAACGTGAAGCAATACCTTTTTTCACTTAATGCACAAACTGCTTTGCAATAGTATATTTCCTATTGACGCCAATGTTAAAAACCAGGAGCAGTGCCATGTCAAGCTGACCAACATTTGCCACAGATGCCAAGGTGTCCGTACATGGGAGTGTACGTAAAGTGAGGGTACATAGTGCGCTATGCATGTTCTTTACAGGTCACAGGTAAACAAAACAAAATTGGAGCCTCATGGAGTAGGTGGGTTTATATGGGTACCCATATGGGGCGGCCCTAGCAAAAGTTTTTGCCTTAAGATGGCAGCATTTAACCCATAATCTTTAAACTCCAGTCCTGTATTTACCGGTAAATCAAAATTCCCATTTTCATGAAGTACAGGACACAAAAACTGAGCATGGCTGCTAGTGGGAGGGTTTATATGGGGCTGTCTTAACAATGTTTGCCTGTGTCCTCGCTATATCTATTTTTGAAGCGTTTTCAGATTCAGGTGTTCTATGGTCCAGTATACTTTTTACTGTGGATAGGTTACTCATTTGTTATATGTATTTTTTTATATGTGTTTTTTTTATTATTACTATTTTGAATGGAGTGTAGAATAACACCCCAATTTATTTTTAATTTTTTTCTATTTAATAAACACAAAGGTAATAATATGCAGAATCTCTCCTAGGATGCAATAAAAACCCTGAAAAGTTACACTCCTCCTGCATTATTGAATTAAAAAAAAATTGTTTAAATTGCCATGGTAAATTTAATGAAGGTTTTTTTTTTCCTCAGCTTCCTTTAGCATTTGACAAACGATACTATCATGCGCGAGTACAAGCTCGTGGTTCTTGGTTCTGGAGGTGTTGGGAAGTCCGCACTGGTAAGCAATAATTGCATAAATTAAAAAACAAATTATTTGTCTTCACGTTTCTTAAGACTTCATGTACATTTGGACGTGAAGTACGGCTAAAACGTTCCTATCCTGAACGCAGTTCTTCCACTTTCAGGAGAGGGAGGTTGAACCTCCCCTAACTGGGTGAAATAAAAAGCCAGAAGCTCCTAAACTCAAATTTCTAGGAGCTGTAGTGTACGTGAAACCTAACACACTTTGTTTAAGGCTTTTGGTTGAGGCAAATGGTCTAGGCCATTTCTCGTCCCATGCTTCCCTTTACCTGCTCAGTTAGTTTTTCTTGATGTCTATAGGTACCGCCATACACCAATTTTAGTGATTAAATAAACAAACGTCTTTACAAATTTTACCATCTCACTATAACAAGTCATTCCTTTTTTACCTTTGTAGTACATAACTATTGTTTTTCCAAGGTAAAAGAATAGTGTTTTGTAAAACAGTATAAGCCCTGACTGTTAGTATATACAAGCCTTGGGTAGCTTGTGTCGTGGTTAGAATCCCAGTCAGGTTTTTATTGCTGTCTGTGTCCCCACTATGACTTTTTACCCTTACTATTGTTAATCATTATCTCTGGTGCAGAAAGTAATGGGAAATCCATAATGTTTGAGTTGTCAAACTAGGGGAATGAGTGAAAATCTTCCACTGTCGTGAATGGGAAACCCATTCATGACGGGTAAGCTATTGCTTCTACAGTAAGAATCACTGTATAAGCAATAATGGTGAGGGGGGGTAGTACAGTGTCACTATGGTGACAATTTACTACTCTGACAGGATGTAAAAATGTTTTTTACATTTTATTTTGTATATATTTTTTTTTTCTTCACTTTCCAAAGAATTGTGACAGAAAATTACAGCTGCAAGAAACTCGCCATACCTTAAATATGTCAGACTGTCTACTTTCCAAAAGGGTAATTTTGAGAGTAATTAGTCCTGTCCTTTAGGACCTCAAGAAATTAGATGAGACGCCATAACTTTCACACAAACCAATTAATATATGCTTGGGCTAGGTTCACACCTATGCATTTTTTAGGGGACAGCCCCTCCATTTCCTGACCTACAGGCTGCTTGCTTGAAAAAGGGTCTAATATGGATTTTGAGGGAGACTCCATGTCATTTAAAAAATAAATAAAAAATGTTGGCGTGGTGTTCCCCTCAAAATCTATACCAGACCCCAAAAGCCTGGTATGTATTGGGGAGGGGATCCCACACCGTTTTTTGCAGTGCTTGTTTTTACGTTCAGCTGTCTGCAGGCAAGCCCGCTGACAGCTGATGACTCATCGGTTGTTAAGGACGCGGTGGGCGTTTTCCCAGCTTGCTGCTTAACAACCAGCTATACACTGTTTATTAAAGAGATTTTTTTTTTAAACGTATCAAAAATGCATATTCGCACCGCAAAATGCGCCTGAAAACCACATCAACCGTGTAGATGCGAGCCTAGCCTTATTGGGGATTTTTATTTTATTTTTTCCCCCAAAGAATACATTTTGGGCTACATCTATGAAGAAATTTGACTTTATTGGGGATATTTAAAACTGAGAAGAAAATATTTTCACCTTTTTGTTTTATATAATAAAACCCAGTGGTGATCAAATACCACCAATAGTACAGTAATCTCTATTTGTGTGAAAAATAATGATATAAATTTAATTTTGGTACAGTGCTGCATAGCCGTGCAATTGCCAGTTAAAGTAGCACAGTGCTGTATTGCACAAAATGGCCTCGGTCATGAACGGGGTAAAACCTTCCAGAGCTCAAGTGTTTAATAGGAAAGCAGAGGGACTGTCAGAAACGCAAGGTTTCGCACAAAAGAAGCAATACAAAGAGAACAGGATACGTTTTCATACCAGTACATAGTACAGCAGGCACATATCGGGAATATGAAATGTTCTGTTGGTGTATTTATTTAATTAGACCTATATGCACGACTTTTTTTTTTTTTTTTATTATTATTATTTTGGGTAGAGTAAAGGAGGATTTTTAACCCGTCATTTTTAATACTCAAATGCAATATTTTATATGATCATTCATATTGGTGATAAAACCTAGAACTCGCCTTTGTACTTGTTTACATTGATTTAGTGGTGGCCATGGGTTTCCATTTAGTAGCTTCTGTTCTATAGGTAGATGAACCTGTTTCTAAATATCTAGTTAACTTTCAGAACTTTGGTCCTGTGTATAAATTTGCCTCAAAATCTTACATGACTGCTATAAAATATCCCATGGTTTTCACTTTATTGTTAGATGATAAAAATCCATTGATAAAATCCATTGATAGGTTTATAACTTATCTAGCAGAATAATTTTTCTCTGAATCTGTTTTTTTAAAGGACTTAAAAAATAAAAAATAAATTAAAAGAAATTTGGTAGCTGTTAGTATTGACTTCTGTAAAGGCTAGTTGGTTGCATGGCTGCCTTTCTGGCCCCTTGCTTTCAGTAGTTTGTACAGGTCTGCATACTTCTGTGTTATTAACAGACTGATTTTTATGTCCTGAAGCCAGTGGGTAAGTGTAAAACCCATGCAACTGCCTTTTCAGAAAGAGGTCAACAATGACAGCCCCCCTATATTTTCCTAATAAAAGGTTTACTTTATTATGTGGTATTTTAATTTCATGGATTTATTATTGTTTCTGTGTTTGTCTTCTAGACGGTGCAGTTTGTTCAGGGAATTTTTGTAGAAAAATATGATCCCACTATAGAGGATTCATACAGAAAGGTAAGTTGACAAGACTTATGGTAACTTCAAGTATATCATTTTTGTTTAGTGCTTAACTTTACAAAGGTGGACGAAAACCTTACAGTATACCTTTTCGAAGCCTCTGGTCCTCGCTGCACTTTTTTTATAGGTGATTACTTGTCACTGCCCATGCAGTTGGTGTAACGGTCTGGGGATTTGAATTTCCCACTCTATCCGCTCTTTTTGTAGAGCTTCCAGGATTGATCAGAGCGATTCTAATTGGCCAAAAGGCCACATGCCAGTTCAATAGCAACTGAAAAATCAGCACCTAGTGGCTCCAGCCTCTTACAGACATGGCCCATTCATGGACTACAGGGGTGCTCAACCAGTGACCCAGGATCACATACTGGGATGGCAGGTCGGCAAGCCCAGGTCGTGGGTGGCCGACCAGCCATCAAAGTGAATGGATGTGGCTACAGAGTAAAAAGGAGCCGCATAAGCTGATGCTTCCTCTGTTGCGCTGGCTCCTGTCCCAGACGAAGTGCATTTGGTATCACTCTGTCTAGGACAGGTACCTTTCTAACAGCTTAGTGATGCCAGCAGAAGCTGAAAGACACAAAGTTCAGTTAATTAATCACATAATTTTTCAGTGGGCATATTGGGGTTATATAGACTGCTTCCACACTGATCCGTATGTGTAGTGCACATGCTTCTTCCCTGCTGGTCAGCTGCACTGAGTCATAGACTTCTATTATATCCTGCAAGCTCCATGTGCTTTTTAAAAAGGGCACCTCAACACCCGCAAGATTTAGTTTGTAAAGATCCAACGGGGATTGGCCCCACTGAAAATTATGATCCTGATTGTTTAAAAACCTCATTATGTTATTCAAAAAATATATTTTTTTTTTAATTCTAAACCATTTCATTGTGGCCCGCTACCGATTACCAAATCATTTATTGTGTTACTAAACCCACAACCGTAAAATCGGTCTCAATATGCAGTAAAGCATGCTGCTTATACTCACTGTGGAACCTAAGGGATTAATCCTCTGCAATGTGTAAAAAGGCTGTTTGATCTTGTCTTCTCTGATCCTCCCCTTCCACTGACTCCTAATAATTTCCTCATAACATAGTCTATATGCTCATGCTCAGTTTGGTGTGTATTTCTAGAGATTTTTTTATTTTATTTTTTATTGGGAGGGTGCACAGGGCCAATCAGCACTGTCCAGACAGAGGGTATGGGGTCTTATAGATCAGTCAAACGCCTACAAGCTTTTAACCAGTGCTTGAGGGGACACTGATGGGAGTCCTGTAGCTGCTGACTTTTAATATAAGGACTCTTTCCTGTCCAGGGAGCCCGCAATGTGGCACCCCAAGCTGGCCCGTTCATCGGCTCCGGGTGCAGGCGCCAGCATCTTCACTAAAAGAAACAGAAAGTTAAGCCTTGCACTTTCTGAATGGTCTTGTCGTCTCCTGAGACCTGTGTGTCCCAAAAAGGCAGCCGGGGGAGGGTCTCGATTACAAGAAGGAGCCGGAAGTTTCGCAGATCGCCTGGTTTTAAAAAGGTATTCGCTCCCCTGATAAAGGTGCCAAATGTGGCAGCGGAAGGAGGGAGCAAATAAGTTTGGGTGGAGCTCCGCTTTAAGTGGTCCTCGCTCTTCGAAAAGTTGAGAAGGCATACCTTAAAGTGATTGTGAAGGCTCGCTTTTTTATTTTAAATAACCTGTTGTACGTACCTCCTCTGTGCAGTTGGTTTTGCACAGAACAGCCTGGATCCTCCTCTTCTCGGATCTAGGGCTGCAACTAACGATTATTTTATATATATATATATATATATATATATATATATATATATATATATATATATATATATATATATATATATATATATATATATATATATATATATATATATATATATATATATATATATATACATACATACATACATACATACATACATACATACATACATACATACACACACACACACACACACACACACACACACACACACACACACACACACACACACACACACACACTTTTTTTTTGGGGGGGGGGGGGGGGCAATTTGTTGTTGGGCAGATTACAAAACACAAATTGACGCAAAAACACATTGCATGCTTTTCTGCATTGAAGTATATTGAACAAAAAAAAAAAAAAATGGCACCGTTTTGCGTTAAAGTCCTTGCCCTTTCCAAATACGCAGCAGCTGAAAAAAAATCATGGATGTGAACGTGTCCCATAGGAAAACATGTAACTGAACTGTAGTGTTACTGCAAAAAACAGGAGGGGTGAACCCGGGCCTGAGATGTTTAGTAACATAATGGGGTTAAAAAAAATAAAATAAGTACAAAAAGAGCAAATAATCGCTACTGTAAGGGGTTAATTCTTTTTTACTGTGGGACAGTGAAAGTAATATTTACAGTAGCGATTTGCTTTTTTGTACTATAAAGGGCTAATTTTAGTTTTTTTAACCCCATTATGTTACTGGCCGATTAATCGATTGTGAAAATTTTAATCGATTAATCGACAATTGATTATGAAATTAATCTATTAGTTTCTTCCCTACTCGGATTCCTCTCTGCTGTTCCTAGCCCCTCCCTCCTTTTAAGTGCCCCTCAGCCAGCAGCTTGCTACAGAGGTCACCCAAGCTGAGTCAGAGCTCCGTGTATCTATTCAGACATGAAGCCCTGACCTTTGCCCTGTCCCCTCTCTCCTCTGATTTTCTGACTGACTTTGACTGCCGTGGGAGCCAATAGCGCCTCTGCTCTGTCTCAGCCAATCAAGAGGAGAGTACTGGATGGCTTAGGGGATCATGGACATCATGGCTGGAGAGCGGAGGAGCTCAAGTCTGTAATTAGGGGGTGCTGGGGAGGCTGCAACACACAGAGGGTTTTTTATCTTAATGCATAGAATGCATTAAGATAAAAACCTTCTGCCTTTACAACTCCCTTTAAAGTAATTTGTATTCTAGCAGCTATTGCCACCTAGTGGTTGTATTTTTTTAAATTGCTGATCTCAAAGGCAGTGGGCTTATATAAATTTATATTGTGTTAGAATCTCAGGGGTAGGCAACCATGGCCCTACAATTGTGGTAAAACTACAAATCCCATCATGCCTCTGCCTCTAGGAGATATGCCTGTGATTGATTGGTCTTGCAAATGTCTCATGGGACTTGTAGTTTCAAAAAATAGCTGTGGGGCCGAGGTTGCCTACCCCTGTGTTTAGATAATATATCCTATGTAGTGATTTATTGCATCCTCTTATTTTTTTAGCATGAGTATAGATGTTTGTAAATACAGATCTTTTTTTTCTTTTTTTGCTGCCAGAGAAATGTTTAACTTTTTTTAGTTTACATACATTTTGTAAAAATACACACTTGAATATGTACCAACGACCCCACAACGATATTTCTTGAAGTCCAACTCCAGGATATTAGCAGCCCTTGACCATCATAGTCCAAGGCCATCAGAGCCTGAGGTTGTCCAGCAACTGGAGCTCTTTTCCAAAGCCCTTCTCTACTGTATTGCTAGACTGGGAGGTGTTTTTTCGGACAACTCTCCAGAATGGGTCTCCTCTCTATTCACGTGGCGTTGGTACCCTTTGACTGAACCTCTTGTACATCTTTTTGTATCTCAAGATATTTATAACAAAGAAACCACTGGGGGAAAGAATCCCATTTTGCCCCAGAAAAACCCGAGAAAACTGTACCTGTTTGCTCCAGAAGAAGAATGCATGTTGCCCTTTGGAAAAACCCATGTCCTCTGAGCCCAAGAGTTGTTTGTTTTTATCCCTCACATGCCTCTGTCTTTTCTGGCTGTCGGTTCCACCACAAGACCTGCACTCCAAATTATTCCAAATCTCAGAGTTCCCAGCACTGTAATAGTAATACAAACAATAGTTAGTTATTTTTGATGCAGTATAAGCGTATTCGAAAAATGTCTTTCCATGTTGAGTGCTGTCTGTCTGCTGGCCTATTTCCACAACTTCCTGGATTCCCTGCATGCTTTGCAGCTTCTCCTCCTGCTGTTTTACTTTCAATTGCTATAGATTACATATCCCATGATACCTTGCTGCCTGCAAGTACTGATTCATGTACTGAAACTCCTCTTCTGAGCAATTCGATAGTTCAGAAGGCAGGCTCTGTGAATTTTTTGACACAGCAGTGCTAACAGGGCATAGTCAATATGTGACACAGAATTTAATAAAGTAAACATGTGAGAATCTACACAGAGCAAGTTTGCAAACTTCAAGATAAATCAATTAACAGGAGTAGGCTAGAAATAAGTGAAATACAATGATATGATTTTAGATTTTGACCATAGACATTCTGTTACAGCACCTGACTTGTGACCTGATAAGTGTAAATGTGATGTAATAATTAAGCATCAAGGGCATGCCTAGCTCTGCTTGTTTACCATGTCCATTGTTGTACATCTGGCAACCAAAATTGGTGATTTGCACCAGGATGTGCATTGAGCCCTAGATTGGGATGTTAAAGGAGGGAATAGTAGTAGTGTGACTTTCTCCTTCCTCTGACCCCTTACAAAACCAGCTACCCCCGAGGTAGAGTATCTGATATTGGTGGCTCTATAGAGGCATGAATTCTGTCTGGTTCGGATAGACTATGGTAGCAGAGACTTTTGCCAGGACCTTGACATTGGTAGGTGTTGAAGGGCGGAATCCTTGTCTTGGATTTCCACATTAGTGGCCTTATGCACTGAGCCAGGCAATAACCTGGAGTCAAATGCCTTGTTAAATGTCTGTGACAGTGCAGGAAGGAGAATTTCCTTGTACTGCTTATGATCTTTTATAGGGGAGCCCTCTCCCCCGAAGCTTAGGAAAACTGACAACTGTACTTCAGTGCGTGGCAACGTCAGCGTAGCTTATGAGTTATGAAACCTGTTACAGGGTAATCGGTCAGAGCTGTGGTGGGCAAATGAATCACCAATAGAAGCCGCACGTACAACAAAAGTATCGTGGAGTATGCGATTGAGTATCCTTTACTGGGTCTTGCATCCAGATAAGATTACAAGGGGTGCACAAAACAACCATATTCATAGTGTATCTAGCAGGCAGCAAAGCAATAGGAGAAATCAGTTGACCCGTTGAGTGCTCTTGTCTTATTGACTGGGGCGTGGCATTCTATTTCTGATGGTGCCAGACAAGCCATTCAACTGCCAGTGTATCAAAAAAGTGAGAATTCTCTGCCACCACCCAAAGTTTGCCTGTGTATATCGTGGAATAATGAAGTTGCAGCTGTTGGAGGTGCTTTTTATCTGTTTGAAATCTAGCCCTGCGCTTTGGGGTAGAAATCTGGAAAAGGCATGGCTCTGCTGCCATTAAAGGGGACATTCTTAAGCTCCCTGAAGAATGGTTTCCTTGTCTCTCTAGTTTGAGAAGAATTAGGGTCACAGTGGATTATCTGGTGGTAGGGGGCGGTGGAGGATCATATGGACCCTTTCCACTTCAAACATGAAGAAGTGCTCTTTGTCAAGCTTATTTAATAGCCATCTTTCAGCAATGTCTGAGGTGTTTGTTATCTTTGGCACATTTTGTCCGGGCCAATAGCCTAAGATTGTCTCAGTCTGTTCTCTAAGCCTTCAGATTTAGGGAATGGGCATCTGCTTAATGTAAAGCAATTTTACCTTTTTGGCTTTCAGCTCACTAATAAGGTCTTCTAACGCTGAAGTCCATTCCAGCACTTTTTGGAGGGTCAAGTCCTAGCAAAGAGATGTCTTCCCTGGGCCCATGCACCTGCGTGGTAAGACTGTGTAGGGAAGCATTGCATTGTTGTGCAGCAGACATAATGTCTTTTAATGTGCGTTCAGGACTGTTCTTAGTCGGTAGATCGGGTGTACTTTTGGTGTCCATGTCTTCTCCCAGGTTTTCCTCTTCCAGGTTGGGATTTTTTGTGGCTTGGTTCCCGGATGGTCGTGGAAGCTCCAGAGCACCAGCAGCACCTGGAGTGTGCCTACCATTGAGTTCAAGCCACACAGCGGCTCTTTAGTTGTGTTCCTGGCACGTGGGGTCTGAGGCACCATTGCTATCCTTTCTTCTGCTCTCGGCTGTGCCCACTTGTTTCCAGTTTGTCATTGCCATGGAGGGGTGAAGTGTAAAATGGGCATGAGCCAGGCAGATGGAGGAGTCAGGACTTCCCAGTATTGCACTAGTAGCGGTGCCCTTGGCAGGACAAGCACAGGGTGGTGTGTAGTAACAGACGCACGTGTCCACTTACATACAGATGGCAGCCATGTCCCTTGCATGGTTTTTGTTGATCATTAACGATGGCAGCATAGAAGTCAGTCTCTTTTATAAAACAAGTTGCAGTTTGAGAAACGTCCGTCAAATGAAAATCATTGCGAAGACAATTTTAAACCCTGTGTAGAACGGTGTGTAAGCCCCAAATAAGGAGAAGAAAAGTATAAAGTTTGTCAAGACCAGTTGCTTACTTCATTGCTCGCTTATTCGCGTTATCAATGAAATATGGGTGTTCTCGTTTACTAGTTGAGATTGATTTAAAATGAAAAGGAGCGCGGTCCTAGACAAGATTACAAGTCTGCAGCCACAAATCTAGATTGATGTTAAAAATCATTAAAGGATCACTAAAGAATTTTTTTTTTTTTTTTAGCTAAATAGCTTCCTTTACCTTACTGCAGTACTGGTTTCATGTCCTCATTGTTCGTTTTTGCTTTGAAGTAGCTGTAATTCTGCTCTGATCTCCACACTTCCTGCTTGTCTGGCTCCTTATAACCACAGTACTGGGAGCTTTTCACGGTGGTCTAAGCTGTCATTACTGTGTGTCTAAAACTTAACAGAACCAATCAGATTCATTTTAAAAACAAAACACTGCCTTTTGTTCTGTGTGTCTCTCTAGTTCACAGGAACATGAAACCAGTTTAAAAGTGAAACTAACCTGCAGGCACATTATATGATTGATTTTTATCTATTTGTAATCATTTTTAAAAGGAATCGGTTAACTTTTATGTCTCTATATCCTGTAAACAGTCATTTCAGCAAAAAAATGTTTTCCTTTAGTGACCCTTTAATGTTTACCTGGGGTTGAAATTCAAAGTCTAATATTAATTCCCAAATTGTATTTCAATTGTTTCCAGCCTTCTATATAGAGATAGATGGTGAGATATATGTGTGTTCATATTATATCTATCTATAATCTTGAAGTTTGTAAAGTTTGTGATGCTTCCCACACACTAGCTTCCATGAACTTGCTGACAAGGATTCACCATGCTGTTTTAATAGGAATTGTCACAGGATTCACAGAGCAGGCCTTTTGAACTACTGAGGTGCTTAAAGTGGTTGTATAGTCTTTTTTTATTACCTTTACCTACAGGTAAGCCTATAATGAGGCTTGCCTGTAGGTAAAAAAAAAAAATATCTCCTAAGCCTTTACGGTTTAGGAGATATTGCCCTCACAGTGAGCCGCTGACTGCAGCGGTGCATGCGCACAGGGGATTCTCGGCTGAAGGCCCAGCAGTCACCGGATCTTGCCGGAAAGAAGTCTCGCGCATGCATGTGCGGGAGTGACAACATCGTGGCTCCAGACACTCAGCACTGGAGCCGCGATACCCGGAAGACACTCTGGGGCAGCAAAATACCATGGTATATATGCCGTTCTTGGCAATATAAAAGGAAACCACAGTGAAAAGCTGCAAAGCATGCAGGGAATCCAGGAAGTTGTGGAAAGAGATGGTCAACAGACAGGCAGTGATTGCAACATGAACGGAGATTTTCCAAGTCTATATTGGAGTGTCAAACGTAACTATATTATTTTGTTGCCATTACAATGTCGGTTTTATAAAATGAAAGTACGGTATATGCTGTGGCCATAAAACCCCTTTAAAACAAACCTTTTACCAACCTACGGAATCTGTTAAGATAGACGGCTGAATTTTTGCACAAAGCTTGATTTGGAAGGAAATATTTTAACCAAACTTGTCTTGTGTGTTTTTTTTTTTTTTTGCCTTAATATTTTCTTCTGTGTTTTTTACAGCAAGTGGAAGTAGAAGGACAGCAGTGTATGCTTGAAATTCTTGATACTGCTGGAACGGTGAGTAAACTGCTTGTTTTATTTATGTTTCTGTACTTGGCATATTGACATTATTAAAAACTAATAGAATCTTTTTGCTCTGTTTGCACGTTGGTACAATCCATTGTTTTATGTTCTCCATACACTTCTAAGTACTGTCATTTAAATGTGATGAACAGTCTTTAGGGCAGTAAAATATACTGTGGTTTCCAAGTAAACTATTACATTAACTAGAAATTGTACCTCCAAAAGAACTTGACATTGATTGATCCAACCACGCTCTCAACGCTTCTCAGACTTATCCCTAAATCCTTCAGGAGCAGCTACCTCTATTATCCAGAAAGGAATTCTCTGCTACTATGTTTGGGTTTATGGAGGAAATTTCAGCCATGTTAGCTGACAGTCCATCTCTGATTTCCTTTAGCTGCAGCTGCTTTTTCAGTCAGCTTGAGGATGTAGAGGAACGTACCCTATGCTTGTTTGATGAATTGGTAAATGAAGAGTCTCAGCTTGCTAATTTAAATCCATAACTTAAGGACAGCATTTCATTGTTGACACAGGACACATGCCTAGACCTAGAAACACCTGAATAGACCATGGCTAAGATTACAAGACTTCTAGGTTCTCCTAGACCAGGGATATGCAATTAGCGGACCTCCAGATGTTGCCAAACTACAATTCCCATCATGCCTCTGCCTCTGGGTATCATGCTTGATGCTGTCAGAGTCTCGCTATGCCTCATGGGACTTGTAGTTTGGCAACAGCTGGAGGTCCGCTAATTGCATATCCCTGTCCTAGACTGTTTAAACCTGTCCTAAACACTCACGATTGAAACCTGTTTTATATAGGGTCTTGCCTAATTCTGACAAAACCTTTATTCCTTCCAAGCGCTTTGCACAGCAATATTCTAGAATAGTTAGGCCATTTCATGCTTTACAAAACTTTGACTGTCCCTATAGAGGACATACCGGTATTTAAAGACCCTGTGTATAAAACGCTGTAAACCCTGTCCAAAGTCCTATTCTTCCTTGTAGTCCACTTGGCTGACCTTAGGTGTCTGGTACAATTTTATATATGTAATCAAGTTCCTGGATCTATTCTAATGTATCCCTCTGTCTACCAACAACTGGGGCTCATCTCTGTAGCCCTACTCTTCCGTGTTGATGGGCTAGCAGTTGTTGTTCTCCATCATTTCATACCAAGTCTCCTTTCAGTACACATGCAGAGAACATTTGGGTTCAAATATTAATGTGCAGGTCACCCGTGCAAGAAATGCCTATTGTTATATATAATATCTCTTTGGAAAATCCCTGGACAGCTTTCTCAGAGATGTCACTGGGGGGAAAAGCTCCCTTTTACTACAATAAAAGAAAGCCAAGTTCCATGTTATAGACCCTCTACTTAAAGCGGAGTTCCACCCAAAAATGGAACTTCCACTTTTTGGAATCCTCCCCCCCCCCCTCCGGTGTCACATTTGGCACCTTTTCAGGGGGCAGTGAGGGAGCAGATACCTGTGTAACACAGGTATCTGCTCCCACATCCGGGCATAGGTCGCCGCGGTGACCTACGCCATGTCCGGCACATTTTCTCTGTTCACTGTTCCCAAAGCGAGTGAATTCACTTAATTTTGGATCATAAGGTTATTTTTCTTTTGTGTACAAATATTGTGCATCGTCTACTAGTGTCCCCCCCCCCCCCCCCCTATCTGGTAGATATTCTGGCCTATGTGCACATTAAGTATGCTATCTTGTATATCTCATCTTTCCAACTCATCAACTTTTGTTCTACCCACTGCACCTCCCTATCTAGACAACTCCCTACTGAGGGAACAGTTGGCAAATCCTTGACTAGGTCCATCATACGGGTAAAACTCGGCAGATGTTTGGGTGGATCCTGAACCCCCAGAAAGTCAACAAGTCTATGCTGGAACAGTCTCAACACTTGGAGAGAGCCTAGGCCAGTGATGGCGAACCTTGGCACTCCAGATGTTTTGGAACTACATTTCCCATGATGCTCATGCGCTCTGCAGTGTAGTGAAGCATCATGGGAAATGTAGTTCCAAAACATCTGGGGTGCCAAGGTTCGCCATCACGGGCCTAGGCCTTCCCCTGGATCCTTCTATGTGCAGGTTCTTCCTTCTGCAGCAATAGCTCTAAACTTTCAACTCTGGTGTTGCTTCTTGTTCACTATCTCATGGTAGATTTAGAAGCTCATAGTTTGTTTTAGCCTATAAATCTAAGGACAAAGTTCCATCTGTCCCTGCCAAATTGCACTGCATTGGATCAGGCTGGATCTGTATTAATTAGATTGGCTTTTAGATTGGCTTTTTAGCATCCGTCATCGTGTTTTTTTTTTTTTTTTTTTTTTGTTTGTTTTTTACCCAAGGCTGCCATCTGGTCTTCCATTCAAAAGTTTGTCAAGTTTTTACTAGGGTGGATAGTCTTGCCTCATCTGATGCAAGCTTGGTCAAAAAGTTATTAAGGCGGTTATGAGCCCATGTGGGTCTCTTTTGTTAACCTGTTCATGTGGGTCTTTTAGTGTTTGCTTGTTTGCCCGCTCCTTAGTTTGCTTTTGGCTGTCCTAACGGCTTTGTTTGCCATTGTCTTCCGAAGGCAGTATAGCATAACCCTATGTACCTTCTGAATTACTCATCCCGTGTCTTTAATATACCCAAAGATAAGGATTTTACGACGTCATATTCTTATATGGCGTGCGGCAAGTGGTTAAAGTGGAAATTCAGTCAAGCTGGAACTAAGGCTAAACCTACTTTCACCCCCATTCTAAGGCTATTCCATGTACCCTGTGAAAGAAAAGATGCTTATACTTGCCTATTCTGAAACCGCTCTGGCCCCATCACATGATCAGTTCCCAGTGCCCGGTTTCAGTGTAGAGAGCCGACAAGATTTCCTATAGTAAGCCTATTGGTGACAATACCACACAGGCATTTGAAGCCAGCAATCTCTTCGCTTAATTTAAAGCGGTTGTAAACTGCTGGCCTTTTTTTTTTACCCTGCAAGGTAAAGCCATATTGTGCTAGTATGCATCACATACTAGCACATTACGTTAAACTTGCTTTAAAGTGGATGTAAACCCTTAACAACCACTTTTTACTACAGGTCGCAATAGTGGAAGCGCGTCTTGTCATGCGACTATGTGTCCAAAGTTGCATGACCAGTCACAACCCATTGATTTTAATGGTACCCATTCCCATCTATGCTACTTTTAAAATTGATTACTATGAAAAGGTACCGGCAATGCTTTTGGTGCGACTTTGATCCAGAGTGTAAAGTTGGATCAAAGCTGTGCTCCAAAGTCGCACTCTAGCCTTAAGCTACGTTTCCACTGGTGCGACTCCAAAGCTGTGCAATTTAGAGTGCGACTTTGAGTGCAGCTTTAATCCAACTTTACACTCTGGATCAAAGTCGCATCAAAGTAGTGCAGGCACCTTTTTCAAAGTCCCTGAATTTCAAAGGCGCATAGATGGGAATGTTTGCCTTTGAAATTAACGGGCTGTAACTTTTCATGCGACTTTGTGTCCAAAGTCACATGACAAATCGAACTAGTGGAAACGGAGCATTAAAGTCATTACTCACATGTAGCTCCCTCAGCTGGGAATGTGCCACACCATGCACTCAGTGCCCTTCACAGGACCACACCATGCACTCAGTGCCCTTCACAGGACCACACCATGCACTCAGTGCCCTTCACAGGACCACACCATGCACTCAGTGCCCTTCACAGGACCACACCATGCACTCAGTGCCCTTCACAGGACCACACCATGCACTCAGTGCCCTTCACAGGCCCACACCATGCACTCAGTGCCCTTCACAGGACCACACCATGCACACAGTGCCCTTCACAGGACCACACTATGCACACAGTGCCCGTCACAGGACCACACCATGCACACAGTGCCACTCACAGGACCACACCATGCACACAGGGCCGCTCACAGGACCACACCATGCACACAGGGCCACACCATGCATGCAGTGCCCCTCACAGGACCACACCATGCATGCAGTGCCCCTCACAGGACCACACCATGCATGCAGTGCCCCTCACAGGACCACACCATGCATGCAGTGCCCCTCACAGGACCACACCATGCATGCAGTGCCCCTCACAGGACCACACCATGCATGCAGTGCCCCTCACAGGACCACACCATGCATGCAGTGCCCCTCACAGGACCACACCATGCATGCAGTGCCCCTCACAGGACCACACCATGCACGTAGTGCCCATCACTGTGCCATGCAGAAACAACCATGTGGTTCTACACTGTAGAAAATCTGCAGCATGTTGCATTGTAATCTTAGCTTCCAAAGCCTGCCATCCCCCTCTTGGGAGAAGCTGCTATCCAAAATGAGGCTATGAAGACAGTAGGAGATCTGTGAAGGAGGCATGGGGGTGGGGCTGGGCAGGTCTAGGCATGTCTGTCTAAAAAGGATAGGAGGGATGGGTGTGCGGCTGGGCAAGACAGGGGCAGTTCAAATAAAGAGTAGGCATGACTGTAAAAAGGACAACGTTTTCAGGAAGTGAGAGGCAGCATGCAAAATTCTGAAATAAGGAAGTAAGGTTGTCCCTGAAGAACAGGAAGAAGCTGATTGGCTTTGATTGGACCTTCTAAGCTTGTCAATCGGCTATACAGAAAATTAATAATGACAAAGATGAAGAGATTTTACATATAATTAATAGAACATTTTTCATTTTTTTGACTGGACTTCCACTTTAATTTTTGCCACGATCTTCTCCTTTCTTATTGCTTTCTGTTTGAGGAATTGTCATATTTATGCTATCTCTCGAGAAATGTCTTAATTGTCAGGTTAATCCTGTATAATATGGACCTTTCTCTTCTTGATCCTAAGTGCCAAGAGTTTTTTTTCTTTTAGCTGTTTGAATACTTGTTTTCATTTTAAATGTTACTTGTTTGTTCCCTCAAATCCAGTGTTATAGGGGTTCCAAGTCTCTTCTGGTTGTTCTTTTTGCTATGACATACCTTTCCATTTCATGAAATGAAGGTTTACAAGCCTTTTTGATCTATTCTGTTGGGCATTCCTTGTCTGTTCCTATTTTTGCAGTCAGGTATCCTAGGCTTCAACCTTCTCCCTTTTATGACTTCCTTGCTATTGGTAAAAATGTATCCTCTCTTTTTTTTTTAAGCTCATGGTGAATATTTGTTGTCCTTGGGCAGTTGAGGCCCTTACATTGGGTAGCAGTTCCCTGTTTACCTGAGCTGTGCTTCAACACCAGGTTAATCCTCTTTTTTTTTTTTTTTTTTTTTTCTTGTTTTTTTTTTTTTTGGTCATGGCAAGTTACATATTTGCTTTCGTCCCCTCCTATTACCCCCCCCCCCCCAACTAGCCTTTATTGGCTATTAATAGCTTTAGATGTTTTTGTACTGACTTGTATATCCCTTAGATCTCAAGTCGCAGTTGGACGTTAAAAAAAGTGCCTAAAAGAAGCTGCATCTGCAATCCAATGTGAAAGACTGAGTGCTTTCCCACTGAGGCGCTGCGCTGGCAGGGCGTCAAAAGTCCTGCAAGCAGCTTCTTTGCAGCGCTTTAGGAGCATTGAATACACCGGGCCTAAAAGCCCCCTTCCCATTGAGTGAGCTTTTTTTTACGCCAAAGCGCCTGAAAAACGCCCCAGTGTGAAAGGGGTCTTAGCGGCGCTTTACCACATTTTTCGGCGACTGTGAAAGGGCTCTGAAAGCACTCGGGCTTTCACATTGGGATTGCAGATGAGACTTCTTTCAGTTGCTTTACAGGCTTTTTGTTAACACCGAAACGCCCTAAAAACGCCCCAGTGTGAAAGGGGTCTTACTATCCTAATGTGTCCTTCAATGAAGAATAAAGAAAATAGTATCATTTATTTTTATTTTTTATTTCTTGAAACCCACTGAGGGGCACAGGTCTCGCCACCTTTAAAGGGTAACTCCACTTTTCTGGGGAAAACAATATAGCAAAACAAATGTAGCCTATACAATTGATACACAAGCCACATAGTAACTTAATTTTATTAAATTACGTTCCTTTTTCAGTCTTAAACTGCTCTAATTTCCTGCAATATGGCAGCTTGGAGGCATTTGGCACATCATTGGTGTACAGAACTTTCCCTGATATTTCCTGCTTATGTGTTTAGCTTTCTGATTTTCCCTGAAGTCGTCAAATTCTAGGCATCCTTTGCAGCAGAAATGTCAATTTGGTGAATTACTTCCAAAGGAAAAGGCAGGCACTGCAGATTTTCTCATCGGAACCCTGAAAGTGCATGAAGCTCATTAAAAATGAGTCGCTCCTATTCAGAATCTGTATCCAAAAGGCAAAACACCTTTTCATCACAGCAGAATTGGGAATCTGCAATGAGGTTAAAATCCCTGCAGTGTACATTGACTATTGAAGACATTTTTTTTTTTTTTTGCCCTCAACAAAAGTGGAGTTACTTTTTAAAGACGCACTAGTCACAAAATTGAGGCCTGATGGTTGGAGGAAGGGGGCTGACTTATTGTTTGTCAGCATCCAAACTTCCTGAAGGTGGCAGTAGAACCCACATTTCTGAGAATTGCTATCCACATCAAAAGATTTTACGGCAAGTGCAAACAATGTTAATTTAAAGTGGAGGTTCACCCTAAAAACAATTTTTTTTACATTAAAAAGTACAATAGTAAGTACATTTAATTTCGGCAGGTTGTTTTTTTTTTTTTTTTACTCTGTACTTACCTTTTATATCCGGATTTTGTCCAGGGCTTCCGCGTTGTGACGACTCCGGGACTGGGCGTTCCTATCCCAGCCTCAGGGTTCCGATGACTGCTGGACTGGGCGTTCCTATCCTTCCGTTCGATGATTGACAGCTTGTGAAACAGGTGACTTGTCGCACAACGCGCGTCACCAGATTTCCGGAAATACCCGAGCTAAGAGTCGGCACTATACGGCGCCTGCGCCCGCCGTGTAGAGCTGACTGCATCTCGGCTCTTTCCCAACGTCTAGTGACGCGCGTTGTGCGACAGGTCACCTGTTTCACAAGACGTCAATCATTGTACGGAAGGATAGGAACGCCCAGTCAAGCGGTCATCGGAACCCCGGAAGCCCTGGTAAACATCAGGATATAAAGGTATGTACCAAGAAAAAAAAACTGCCGAAATCTATTGTCCTTAATATGCTATATCTGCTAGATGCAGCTTGTGGACATGGGGAGCCACAGCTGCAGTGCTTTTTTGTCCATACAAATGCATTCCAGAGAACTGCAGTACCTGAGTATACGCCCACAACTACTGAAAGGGTGGTGTGAGGCTAAACCTGGTGTTTTATAATGCTGCTATTTGTGGTTTGTAGGCATTTCATTATATATTGTGGTGTGTTTGTTTTCTTCATCACTTTATTTTTGTAGTATCTAATGATTTTTTTTTTCTTTTGTAATATTTCTAGGAGCAATTCACTGCCATGAGAGACTTGTATATGAAGAACGGTCAGGGATTTGCACTAGTATACTCTATCACCGCACAGTCAACATTTAATGACTTGCAAGACTTGAGGGAACAGATTTTACGAGTAAAAGACACGGAAGATGTAAGGATTTTGCTTTTCTATTTAGTCTGGCTTTAAAATGTTTTCCAAATATTTTTGTACATATTTAAGTCTAAAGTTGACCTGTGTGAAGTTGTCATATGCTGCTTTTATTTTTTCTATTTTTGTCCTGCAGTTTTCTTGTTCTGCCTGTGTACATAATATTTTCTAATTATGTTTTTTTTTTGTTTTTTTTCATATTTGTCTTGTAGTTGTCTAAGCCAACTCAGTAGTCGGCTCTGCAACTGTTTTTAAACCGTAGACCACTGGTATGCCTGACCAGATGTACGTTTAAAAGGGGCTTGCCTGAATGAAATTCGGGCAGTTCGTTGCTCACTTATTCTTCCTTTTCTACTCAATGAGTCGCTGACCTGGATGAAGCACATTTTCATTGTGTATTTAGGAACCTAATGTGGATGTTCTTATCAATCTTTTTCGATATGTTAAGACACTGCCCTGGAACAAGCATGTTCATATCTGGTGTCAAGGCACCTAATATGGATTTATATGCCCCGATGAGGATGGTAACTTTAGAGCATACACCTTAAACAGGTCAACAGTGGAATCTCCTATACCTCTCCTACTATTAGAGGGTCTTTTAACCCTTTTTCTGGCAGAGCCTTTTTTTCACACAAGTTACTTTAGGCATGAATATTACTTAAAAACCCTAAAACAGATTTTCTGAAAACAAAAACCTTGAGGAAAAAAATTGTGCCAGTTAGAATGTTTATTTTATGTCACATGATACCTGCGCTACTATTTTAAAGTGTTAACCTATTTATTTTTACTCTGCCAAGCTCCTCTTTTGTATCCATTTATAACACACAATGTAAGAGTATGTTGTGACCAAAGCTTCTATATAACTTTTTTGCTGATCTCTATAGGCTGGTCACGTGACTTCCGGCCGCTCTTCTACTACAATCCAGGGCTTCAGCACGAGGAGCCGAGGTCTCCAGTTGACGTCAGCCAGAAGTTCACTTGACCACTGTGTTGGCTGCTCGGCTCCTCCCGCGGTAGCTATTAAATGGGGTGGAGAGCGGCCGGAAGTCACGTGACTGCTCTGAAGGGATCTGCAAAAAATTTATTTAGAAGCTTCGTTCACCACATACTCTTACATTGTGTGTTATAGGTGGATACAAAAGAGGGTCTGGCAGAGTGTAATTTTTACACAAAATTACACAGGCATTGCTTCAAGTTGCCGCAAGGTCACATGACTTTCAGGTTTCACAAGTGTTAAAGGGGCCTTAATCTCTTTAACATTCTTGTCCCTGGCCTGTTATGATTTTACTTAAATGCTTTCAAATACCTTATCTTAATTGTACACTACACAACGCAGACTTGATATCGATAGACCCTGGCTGGTACCTTCAGGTAATTGGACACTTAGGAAAAGCCCCCCCCGGGTGTCCATCTATAATTCTACTCCCATGTGTACATTCCCTCACTTAAATTTCACTGAGCTTTGTGCTCTAGCTCTGCAGTGTGTGTGACGTCAGATCCCTGCCTTCTACTGCTGGGAAAATTCCTTTTATGTGTGTACTTTGAACTAAAGATACAAGAGCGAGGGCTGCAGATAAACAGCTACAGCTTTATGTAGGAGGATTTGTTGAAAGGATAAGTTCACCTTTTGTTACATGTTGCACCCATATTCAGGATGTTACTGTTACACCAGCCCTGCTGCCTGTGTGCCAGGATGACTGCACTCCTGCACATGCTTGGGAGTGATGTCATCCTGTACCAGCCAAAGAAGACAATCGAAGACCAGCAGCTGTAAGAAGTCAGGGAAGGGACCTTGCCGGCATCAGACTATTGGAACTAAAGTATTTTGCTTTAAACTTTTCAAACTTGATGATAAAATTCAGTCGTTTATAGCTTGGCCTCAGGTGGATGACCAGGTGTACATCACACCATAGCTCCCATTCTTTATCACTACCTCCCACCTAGAGTTCTTTATAGCAGTGTTTCCCAACTCCAGTCCTCAAGGCGCCCCAACAGGTCATGTTTTCGGGATTTCCCTCCGATGAAACGGCTGTGGTAATTACTAAGGCAGTGAAACTGATCAAATCACCTGTGCAAAATAATGGAAAGCCTGAAAACATGACCTGTTGGTGTGCCTTGAGGACTGGAGTTGGGAAACACTGCTTTATAGGATACCCAAGTGCTTCCTCTTGCCCCTTTCGCCACAAGGACTTCACTATGGGACAGTCCCCACGATGTTGCTGTGTACTCCTCCTCCACGGACATGTTTATCCCATTTCCTGATGGGGGGGGCAGGACATCCGTTGCATATTGCCTTTCTCTGGTGCCCTGGACCATCTCTTGTCTTAGGGAGTGGTCGATTGAGTGCCTCTTTAAGACAGGTCATACGATTCTATTCAAGCCTTCTCGCAATACCAAAACCCATTGCTGTATTCATCCTATCTAGAGTCCCTAAACAAGTACTTTCAAGTTCCAAAGTTTTGTGGCATCCACTGGGACACAGTAGTTTTGCACCTAAGACCCTCCTTTCTCCATAAGGTTGTGTCAGTCAGCCTTCCACTTTAATGAAGACTTAATTCTTTCCTCCTCGTGCCCTGCTCCATCGCACCCAGAGAAGATTTATTTTCAATGTGTGGGCATGGTTAGAGTTATCAGAATCTGCCTTAAAAGCAGAAGCCAGACTTCCTATTTGTCCTGCCCTCAGGACCTTGTACAGGACCTTCTGCTTCAAAAGCCACCACTCCTAGGTGGATAAGACCGTTCATGTCATGAGCTTACGCCCTAAAGCACTTCCTACATTGATACACGCACACTTGACCAGATTGGTAGTTTCCTGGGCATTCAGACATTAAGCCTCTGACTAGCTTTCTAAGGCCACCGCCTCTTTTTCTGTTGATTCCTTTTCTTCTAAATTCTACCAGATGGATGACTTTTCCCACTGCACAGGTTTTGACAGAAGCACTCTGCATTGGGTCAATTGACCTTTGTCATTGCTGGACCTTTTGGCAGAGTTCTGGATGCCTTACTGTTGGCCGCCCTTCATTGCTGGGGGATGTCCCTTGGTCTTTAAATATCAAGCCTTTGTGCTGTACAATTAAGATAAAAACATTTTTTGATTTGCTTGTAAATTCCTCATCTCAGAGTATAGTACATTGCACAGGCCACCCTCTGTCCTGTGTCCTGCATTGAGTGCTGCAAAATTGAGGACTCACTGAGTTGGGTACGTATAGGGATATGCCAAGGTAGTGTGTCGATAGGTTTGCCCCTGTTCAATCACCTGAAGGTAGCAGCCTCTAACCCAGGGTTTATAAATATCGAGCATGTGTCCTGTACTGTACTGCAAAGTGGGATTTACTTGTGTGTTGTTTTTTTGTCAAAATTATAATTCCAGAACTTTTCTTCTATGTTGATGTGGCTTAGTAACTGCCACATTCACAGCACAAGCTTCCTCACCCAGACTTGTATTGGATCGGAGTGGAGGGAGTATGTCTGACCAGTTACTGTTATGAAGAGCCGATTACTGAGAGTACTAGATCAAACACTGCTTACTGGACTGCAATGAGCATCGTGGAGTTAATGTTGATACAATGTCTGTCTGCATATCTATATCTGTGCAATCAACTGAAGTTTTTTTTTTCATTAGTAAAATATATGAATACTTGTATTTCTGTATTTTAAATACGAAATCTTTTTTTTTTTGTTTTTTTTTCTCCGGATAAAGGTTCCCATGATTTTAGTGGGCAATAAGTGTGATTTGGAAGATGAGCGGGTAGTTGGCAAAGAACAGGGACAAAACCTAGCCAGACAGTGGAATAATTGTGCCTTTTTAGAATCTTCTGCTAAGTCCAAGATCAATGTTAATGAGGTTAGTAGTGTTTTGATCTGATATTTGTATTCATTATTTCTGTATCCTTACTATTTTCATGTAATTTTAAAGTTTAATCTTTGTTTTATTTTAGTTTTGTTGTCTATAGTGCTGTCAAATATGAATATGTACCCCAGCTTGTGCTATGAGCAAAACTTTTGTAGCTCCCCTTTGTGGTGGTCTATTTTCCAGTGCCAACTATCCAGAAAGCTGGCATGTTGAATCCCTCTTTTTGTATTGCCACCTACAGGAGAAATGTACACTAGGCAAATAGAACATTAAGCCCACGTTCACACTGGGGGCTGGGAATTTCAGTTAGACTTTGGGGGATTTGACAGACATCTGTGCGTGTTCATGCATAGATGTTTATTCAAATTGCCCCAAAAGTAGTGCAGGGACTACTTTTGGGGATTGGTGTGGCGCCACAAAGTTGGCATGGCACCAATTCGGACGGTGTCGCTGATTTTGACATGTCAAATCGCATGTTATAGTGGCCCCTATGTGACGTGAGCTAAAGGCCTGTCCTCTTGGGGCTATAACCCTTCACCTGCTCAAGTACTGTTAAGCTGGCTATAGATTGTTAGAAAATCAATCAAAAGATGGTTTAACAATAGAAATGTCCATTTTACTCACCCATCACTGTATGAAAAACTTTACATCTACATTTATTTTATTCTTTTTCCGGCATTAAAATACCGTTTTTGATTCGTTCTGGGTTAAACTTGTGACATGTTCGTGTGCATTATTCTTTTAACAAATGAATTTTTGTTCAATTTCACTACTCACACTTTGAAAATCGTGCATTCAAACAATTTTCGAACATGACAGTTTATTTTTCCCATGAAGAATTGGATATCGGTAGTCAAATTGAGCACATTAACCATTAGAAAACCGAATGATCGCTCGGTTCTCTAATTTTGGATATATATTCCATATATTTGTGGCCAGCTTTATTGTCCTCTTTGCTACTTTTTTCTAAGTGCTGTTACAGTTGTGTGTGTGTGTTTGTTTTTTTTGCCTTGCCTTGTAATGATGTTGTGGCTGCAGTGTCATAGCTGATTGTTTCCCCTATGTCCATGTATAAATTTACCTAGCTTGTCCCTATTCGCTTAAGGGACAGGCAACTACTTGTTGCAAGTCGCACAGTGTCTAGGTCACGCCTCACCATTTTTCTTCTTTGTTGCATCCCAAATGTGGGTCTGCTAATGTGACAAAAGCACATCTCTTCCAGCATGGTGATTTCTGTTGGTGCTTTCACACTAGAATCGCCTGGGTGTTGATGGTAAAGCGCCACTATTTTTAGCAGCGCTTTACCGTTTTTTTGGTTGCTAGCGGAGTGCTCTTAACCCCCGCTAGTGTCCAAAAAAGGGTTCAGCGGCGCTGCCCATTGATTTCAATGGGATGGTGGCGCTTTAGGAGCAGTGTATTTACCGCTCCTAAAGCGCTGCAAAGAAGCTGCTGGCAAGACTTTTTTTTTTACTCCCTGCCAGCACAGCACCCCAGTGTGAAAGCACTCGGGCTTTCACACTGGGATTGCAGGTGAGGGTTTTTCAGGAGCTTTAGAGGCGCTATTTTTAGCGCTAAAGCTCCTCCAGTGTGAAAGGGGTCTTAATTGCCCTGCCTGTGTGTGGCTGACAGGTCTGATTACTGTTTAGCAGTCACCTGCACCAGTACTAGACTGAGAGACCCAGAGATAATGGAATATGTCATTTCGTTACAGAATGTGTCAGTTTTTAGACTACTGAAAGAGGACACGTATTAACTCCCTCATGATGGTCAAAACAAATTAGGGGTGCAACGGATCACAGTTAATCCGTGATCCAAACGGGTCACCCCCTTCGGATCGGAACACACTGTGATCTGCGGACTGCCACGGCTCCGGAGCTAGGCCGAAGCCGCGGCCTTTCCTAATGTTACGGCTGCAGCTCCGGAGCTAGGCCGAAGCCGCGGCCTTTCCTAATGTTACGGCCGCAGCTCTGGAGCTAGGCCGAAGCCGCAGCCTTTCCTAACGTTATGGCCGCGGCTTTGGCCTACCTCCTGAGCCTAGCTCTGGAGCCACAGGAATAACATTAGGCCGCGGCTTTGGCCTACCTCCTGGGCCTAGCTCTGGAGCCGCAGGAATAACATTAGGAAAGGCTGCGGCTTCGGCCTAGCTCCGGAGCCGCGGCCATCTTGGTACACCCGGCAGCGGCCCTCCTCTGTTTACACCCACAAAGGAGGAGCCTGCACTCGTGAGACACACCGCTCGGGGGGTGTCTGTACTACCTGAGGGGGGGGGGGGTTTGCCGATCCGAAAAATGATTCGATCTGTGACTCTTGATCCGAGGAACGATCCGAACCGTGAGTTTTTTTGATCCGTTGCACCCATAAAACAAATCCTAAGGTCCAGACTCAATTCTGCAATTTTGACACTTTTTCCAACTACTTTGTATATCCTGGTGGATCATGCCTTTTTTTTTAGGACAGATTAGGCTTTCATTTGTTGGTAAATGGTAATGGGTATCTCCTAATATTTTATTATAAAAGGGGAACTTGTCCAAAATAATGTAAAATATCATTCTTTAAATTTTAGCCTTACATTTTTATGCTATTGCCATGACCCTCCACCATAAATCCCTGCTAATTAAATTATACTCCTGACGATCACAGTGAATACTACAGGTGTGCATAATTTGTTCTTTGTATCCATAGTAGGGCTAAAAAAAAGATAATGTTTATTTTTTTATTTTTTTTTACCTACCTAAACACATTGACACCCTTGCACTCTCGCTATTTCACTAGATATTTGGAGGAGGAAGCTTGGCGGGATAGACTGTTCTTTTTAGTTAAGAATCCATACTTGAATAGAAAATGTGGCAATAAGGTTGATTTGTATCAATGTCCCAGTAATCTGTATATTGTAATGTTCTGATTTTATTATTTTTAGATCTTTTATGATTTGGTCAGACAGATAAATAGGAAAACACCAGTGGAAAAGAAAAAACCTAAAAAGAAATCTTCATGTTTGCTGCTTTAGACCCTCTTGAAGCAGCAGGTCTGAGCCAGGTGAATGTTAACTTCTTCCTAATATACAGTAGATGTTTGTGTGGATTCACACTTGTATAATAGTTCCAAAGACATGATCTTGGCACATATCCAGGGCAACCTGAGAAAGAATTGTGTTTCAACCAGAATTATTAGACTGTTCTGAAAGTATGTCAGCATGACGGCTGGGAAGCTAGCATTTTAACATGGAAGCCTCAATACTTCTTTATGAGAAAAATGTATCTGGATGTGGTGGTACAGTGGGGACAATTATTTGATCCCCTGCAGATTTTGTAGATCTGCCCACTTACAAAGAAATTAAGGGTCTATAATTATCAGAGGTGTATTTTAAATGATAAAGACCAAATATCAACCAAAACTCCAGAAAAAACATGATACAAATGAATTGCAGTTCAGTGAGTAAAATAAGTATTTGATCCCCTACCAGCCAACAATAATTCTGGCTCCCAAAGACTGGCTACAGTATATACTCATGTGGTACACAGATTAGTCTTGTCTATTTAAGAAGATGCTCCTAACGACAAGTCATTATGTGTATAAAAGACACCTGTCCACAGAATCTTTCTTCAATTCAAACCTCACCATCATGGGCAAGAGCAAAGAGCTGTCAAAGGCTGTCGGGCACAAGATTTTAGACCTGCACAAGGCTGGAATGAGCTACAAGACCATCAGCAAGAAGCTTGATGAGAAGGAGACAACTGTTGGAGCGAATATTCGCAAATGGAGGAAATGCAAAATAACCAATTAATTGCACTCTGTCTGGATTTCCATGCAAGATTTCGCCTCACGGGGTAAGGATAATCATGAAAAAAGTGAGGGATCAGCCCAGAACTGCACAGGAGGAGCCTGTGAATGATCTCAAGGCAGTTGGGACTACAGTCACCAAACAAACTATTGGTACACAATACACTGCCATGGATTAAAATCCTGCAGCACACACAAGGTCCCCCTCCTCAAGAAGGCCCACGTACAGGCCCATTTGAAGTTTGCCAATAAACAGCTAAATGATTTAGCAAAGGATTGGGAGGAAGTGCTGTGGTCAGACGAGACCAAAATTGAGCTCTTTGGCATTTACTCTACTCGCCGTGTTTGGAGGAAGAAAAAATGCTGACTATGACCCTAAGAACACCATCCATACAGTCAAGCAGTGAGGTGTGACAACATTATGCTTTGTGAGTTTCTCTGCTAAAAGTACAGGCTGTGTTGCCGCATTGAGGGGCCACTGAATGGAGCCATGTATTTTAAAATCTTGCATGAGCACCTTCTTCCCTCACCCAGAACACTGAAGATGGGTCGTGGATAGGTCCTCTAGTATGACAATGACCCAAAAAATACCGCCAAGGTAACAAATGAGTGGCACAAGAAGCACCTTGAGGTCATGGAGTAGGCCTAACCAGTCCCCAGACCTTAATCCTATAGAAAATGTATGGAGGGAGCCGAAACTTTGAGTTGCCATTCGACAGCCCAGCAACTTTATGGCTTTAGAGAAGATCTGTAAAGAAAAGTGGACCAAAATCCCTTCTGAGATGTGTGTAAATCTGCTAACCAACTACAAGAAACTTCTTACCTCTGTGCTTGCCAACAAGGGTTTCTCCACAAAGTCATGTTTTGCTTGTGGATCATATACCGTATATACTAGAGTATAAGCCGACCCGAATATAAGCCGAGGCACCTAATTTTGCCACAATAAAATGGGAAAACGCATTGACTCGAGTATAACCCTAGGGTGAGAAATGCAGCAGCTACTGTAAGTGGAAAAGAGTCAACAGTGCCCATCTGCCTGCCTCGCGTACCTGATCTCCCGGCCCTGTGACATGCAGTCTAGTCGGCGGCCGTCCAGTGTAACAAAGCCCCGTCGCGTCCTCGTCCATGACGGAACGCTGACTTTCCCAGCAGTGAGTTAGTGTTCAGCCTATCACAGACGAGGAGAAGACAGGGCTTTGTTACACTGGATGGCCGCCGACTAGCCTGCATTACACAACGCCGGGAGATCATAAGGCTGCAGATGGGCACAGTGAGGCAGGGAGACTCGCATATAAGCAGAGGGGGTTTTTTTCAGCACAAAAAAATGTGCTGGAAAAACTCTGCTTATACTCGAGTATATACGGTACTTATTTTACCCACTGCAACTCAATTTATAACAATTGTATTGTGGTGGTTTTTTTTTCTGCATTTTGATCCAAATATTGATATTCTCTGTCATTTAAAATACACCTATGATAAAAAATATAGACCCTTAATTTCTTTGTGTGGGTACATTTTACAAAATCTGCAGGGGATCAAATACCTGTAATAATTTTCACCACTGTATATATGTAGAAATGACTTTTAAATATAAAAATAGATGTGTTTATACAGATTTATTTCTTTATTTTTTGTAGAGTACAGGAATGAAGAACTGTTGCCTAGTTGGAAAGTGCCAGCATTCCGATATGTAAAAAGAAATCCAACCATAATTTAACAAATCTGAAAAGGCTCCTTTTTTATTTTATATATTATGTAAACAATTTAGATCTCCAATACTGTTTGCACAAGGTTCTCTGGAAATGAATCGGCTGTATTTCTCTCTGAAAACAAGACCACCACCGTGTCAACTTTTGCAATAGTGTTCACAGCAGATGTGAAAATAAAGTTACTTGACTCTATTTTGAATGATTCTATGAGAGCATGAATGCATTTCAAATGTTACATGTTAGTAGTTTAATTACATGGTTTTCATATTGACTTCCAAATCCTGTTTGTAGTCATGCTTGTGTCGAGCCCTAAAATGTAGCGCTATAAATATATATATATATATATATATATATATATATATATATATATATATATATATATATATATATATATATATATATATATATATATATATATATATATTCTCTTTAATGATCTCAGTGGGGCTAATACCTATGAGTCACGATGACTTCATTTTATATTTAAAACACGAGTTTATAATTTCTATCATCTTGCCATTATAATTAAAGCTGAACTCCAACCAGGTGGAATAGTTAGGTACGTACTTATCTTCGTCCAAAATGCTTTCCATTTCGTTGGGTCCGTTTTGCCCTTTTTTTTTTCTGTTCCCCCTAACTAGGTCCTATGTCCCCCGTTACTTCAAAATTTTTGTTAGTGCAACCGGGTGCTGTTTTCTCTTTAAGGAGAAATTTCTAGTGTTCCTTCTATCTGTATCTGTGACATCACCACTTTCATACCTGGGCAGGTACAATTATACAACTCCCAGTTGCAACTTGCCCAGAGCAAAGCAACTCCCACCAACCTGCTCACAGCCAGTGAACATCCCTAAGCAACACCTGTATGAATGCCCAGCAAAGTATTTGGATTCTCTTGAAATTATGTAGTGTCCTTCATTCCTCCTGGGAACCCCAGCAGATGTGACATGCAAGGTCTGCTTTGATTCCCTGGTGCCTGGGCACTGTAAACTATGCATAAGGAGCCAAAGATGTCACATGAGATAAGCCTTCATTAACAAAAAAAATAATATTTAAATAAGGCGTTTATTTGTTAAACTGAAAAGCGTTTTTGTCCACAGAGAAAGGGCACGAAGGGTGAAAATTGAGCATGACCTGGAGTTCAGCTTTAAAACTACATTTAGTGTACAATGGTTTTGGGGAGGGATGGTGGGTTCTTTTATAGGGAAAACTGGGAAACTGATTTCTATGAATTTCAAAACTGAAATATATAATATACTAAACTCTAATATTGCTTCTTGTTTTACTGTCACAGATTAAATTACAACTTTTATGAAGATTAAATTTTAGTACATTTTCATTTTTTGTGATTGTGTATTTTTTCTCTTTTTTGCCACACAATTATATTTTAACCGTTATGTCTTATTTTATCTCAGTAGCTTATTTATGTGTGCCTTATTATTTTCCAAGATACAATGTCAGTTACCGAATTGTACTTTTCATAGCATAACTAATAAATATAATCTATTTTACAAATACATTTCCAATGATAATCCATTTGATCAGAGTTGTTTTACCTGATCAGTTTTTTTTTTTTTTGCTCAAGTAACTTTTTCTTTATGCCTGTTGTTTTCCACATGTAGAGGTTTTATTTATACACAAGATGATGTACCATGATGTTTGTAAAAAATCATAAAGTGCAGTTATACATTTAATGGTATTAACTTTAGACAGATCTAAAAGGTGACCCAGTGTAGCCATGTACTCATTAAGGCGTCACTAAATGTATGTTTTAAATGCAAGCAGTGCAAGAACCTGAATTTCATCTTAGATTAGCCTTTTGCAGTCTCTGTATGGATTGGTGTGTGTGAGGAAGAAGCTGCTCAATTAGTTCATGTGCTCACAATAAGCGTGGTGAATTGAAAGATGATTTGTTACAGAAATCCACTCTGCACTGAGCTGTGTTTGTCAGTTTCGATGAAAAGGAGACATGCTTGCTAGTTTCAGAAATGTATAGTAATCCAGATGCATCTCAGGCCTTGCCGCCCACTTTGGATATGGGGGACCCTAGAAACTGGATGAAAAAACACAAAGGCACAGCAGCCTCATGCATGGCAGTTGTAATCAACCCCTTGCGGCACTACTGTGTAAGTACCCTAGGGGTCTGAGTATCAAAAAATGGAGGCTGTATGTCAGGGGCATATTTTTCCTGTTAGGCACGTCCCGTTCCTCTTGTTTCAGCAGGCATGCATGTTCTGCCTATGGCAGATTTTATGGGAAAACTCACCACTATGTTGGAAACCCCTAGCCTCCAGTGCTACAAGATGCTCCCTTTATTTTCTTCTCCACATTCTCTGACTCTGTTTTGGCTTCTGCACTGCCGCAGGACAGAGAGGACGAGGAGTTTTCACTTATTTGAATAAAGGGAGCATTTTCTTTTGCTTCAGAAGAATTTCCACAGGGTGAGGCCATGTCGGCCATTTTCTCTCCAAAACTCATACTATATTTGTACTGGTGGATAAGATGCACTGCTGTTTAAAACTGAAGCCTCTAGCCAAAAGTTGCTAGTATAGGCTACAAGAAGGCTCCTAAGGCGCTTAAGACCTTTTCTTTTCACTCTGTGGTAGCAAAAGCTTTTATACAGTAAATAAGTAGTCCTTTTTTGCAAATAATTTTTTATTATTTCAAAGTATAGGAGGTGCGTACCCCGGCTCACAAAAGAAAAAAAACTACCAAAAAGAATTACTAACTAAACTTAACATCCCAAAGCTTGCTGCTAAGAAAGGGGAATGAAAGGGCTCGAGCGCATGGAAAGTATCATTCACACTATCAATGGTCGGTTGTCTCTACATCAAATTGACCAAGGGGTTTAAGGAGCTAAAATATCTTACAATACATTAATCTCTTCATCACTATTTAACTAGCTGAAACCGGGTAAGAGTCATTAAGGTGGGCTATCTGCAGGGCTATCTTGCCCTATTGTAGTGGTATCAGACTTCAACCAGATATCCCATACCTTGTTGAATTTTTGAGGGCAGCCCCTGTTCAAATAGGTTTCCTTGTACAAGGGGATGACTGAGTTGACCAACAACTTTCACATGTTTAGGGTAAGAACAGAAGAGACTCTCCGTTTAAGTATAATGCTTTTCCAGGCATAAAATAGGAGTAGACCCAGTAATATACGGACAGCTCTGGAGTGGGCCAGACCCTTCACCAGCCTTAGAATACAGACATCTACCTTTTTGGGGTAAAGGGATAGTAGTTAGACAAGTAACACGTAATTCACTCGACCAAAAGGCCTGTAGGGGAGGGCAGTGCCAAATCATATGTAAGTAATTGGTTATAAAACAAGTTCTGGACAGCCGCACTCCAAAAAAGTTTTTGCCTTTTTTTTTATTCAAAAAATGAAATCAAAAATACATGCCACAGCAGAACGGACAGAAGAGCTGACCCGTTTCACACTAACAAACGGTGCTTAGTAATAGCACAGTAATTGGCTGGATCAGCTTGGCATTTCGGTAGGTCTTATGCAGTCTATATGCCGTAAAATTATACTTGTGTAATATTTTTAACTGGATCAGACGATCCCGGGAGCATATAAGGTGAGCGAAAGTAACTTCCCATATGTCCTCGGTTTCCTGCTCTGGAAGCTCCGCCATCCAAAAATTGCATAGGTTATCAAAACTGTGGTGCAAAGTTGGTTGTAGTGCCTTGTAGATCGATGATGGGTTTTGTAAGGGATTCTTCCCGAAGGAACCGGAAAAAGTAGCAGTTGAGAAAAGCAAATTTGTGCTTAAAGCGGTTGTATAGGTAATTTTGTAACTTTTACCTACAGGTAAGCCTATAAAAAGGCTTGCCTGTAGGTAAAAAAAAAATCTCCTAAACCTTTCAGCGATGACCTGCTGAATGCAGCGGCACCTGTGCACAGGGTGTTTTCGGCTTGGGGCCCGGAACCTGCCTGGCCTTGTCGGAAAGAAGTTTCCCCCCGCATGCGTGGGAGTGACATCGCGGCTCCAGCCAATCAGAGCGCTGGAGCCGCGATACCCGGAAGACACACCGAGGCAACATTTTCGGCTCCTCGGCATGGGACCAGGTAAGTTACCAACGCCTCATTCTAAGGTAAGTATTTCATAATGAGCTAGTATGCGGTGCATACTAGCTCATTATGCCTTTTACTTTACAGGGTTACAAAAAAATGTTCAGCGGGTTTACTACCGCTTTAAGCTGGTCAAACATCTGCAATGCGCCACCCCCACAGACATGGAACAAGTAACGGACACCACAATACGCCCACAGAGAAGGTCTAGGATTGAGAGGCATTCCGCTAAAGAGGGGTTCAGCCATAAGTGAGCATTAGGAGAACCATTTCTAACATAGGGAGTAACCAAAACCCAAGCTCTAATTGCCATCTTCATGGAGGGTGGGGGGCATTCTGCAGGGCTTCATAGGAGCCCACTAAAGCAGTGGTCTCAAAGTACCGCCCCGCGGGCCATTTGCGAACCAGTTATAAATGGCCCGCAGGGCGGAAGTGGGGGGAGCAAAGAGTTTTTGTGAGCTGGCGCCATCTGGTGGTGAGCCGTTGGTATTACAAGTTATTACCACCAGATGTGAGCTGGCGCCATCTGGTGGTGGCCGTTGGTATTACAAGTTAAGCATTACAAGTTAAACAGCAATTCTAATGTAATTTTACACTATTTTCACTGCCATATTCTTCCCTCTAATTAGAACCCCCAAACATTATATATATTTTTTATCCTAACACCCTAGAGAATAAAATGGCGATGGTTGCAATACTTTCTGTTACGCCGTATTTGCGCAGCGGTCTTACAAGCGCACTTTTTTGGGAAAAAATTACACTTTTTTTAATTAAAAAATAAGACAACAGTAAAGTTATCCCCATTTTTTTTAATATTATGAAAGATGTTACGCCGAGTAAATTCATACCCAACATGTCACGCTTCAAAATTGCGTCCGCTTGTGGAATGCCGACAAACTTTTTTACCCTTTAAAATCTTCATAGGCGACGTTTAAAAAAATCTACAGGTTGCATGTTTTAGTTACAGAGGGGGTCTAGTGCTAGAATTATTGCTCTCGCTCTACCAATTGCGGCGATACCTCACATGTGTGGTTTGAACACCGTTTACATATGCGGGCGCTGCTCGCGTATGTGTTCGCTTCTGCGCGCAAGCTCGTCGGGACGGGGTGCGTTTTCTGGCTCCTAACTTTTTTAGCTGGCTCCTAGATTCCAAGCAAATTTGTCAAACCCTGACTTACACCAGTGCTGGTGGTAATAATGCGCTCGCTGACACCAGTGCTGGGGGTTAATAATGTGTTCGCTGACACCAGTACTGTTGTTTTTGAAGTTTGAAAGTTTGCATGCGGCCCCCCATGGCATATGAAAACTTGTCTTGTGGCCCTCAGGTAATTTTGAGTTTTAGACCCCTGCACTAAAGGGACTCAATGCTGATGGTTTGCTATCGGTTTTTAAAATACTTTTTCTGACACTTTTTTTTTTCTTAGTCTATTTAAGGGGAGTGGTTAATTGTCCACAGGTGTATGTTTCTATACAACTCGCTTGGATCCTAAAATTAAACTCATGTAATTTTAAAGCCATTTTATCTAGTTTTAAGGGACTTGTTAATGACTGAATTGGGGTAGGGCCAATGTGGTGCCCATATTTAAAAATGGATCAAAGTCTTTACCAAGTAACTATAGACCTGTTAGTTTAACTTCTATAGTTAGTAAGATACTGGAACGTTTAATAAAAGACCACATAGATGAGTTCTTGCTGGAAAAATAGTTTAAGCTAAAGATGGCATGGGTTCATGAAAGACAGAAGTCAGACAAACCTGATTTATTTTTGAGGAGGTAAGTAAAACCTTGGACAGAGGGGGTGGACGTGGTATATTTGGATTTTGCAAAAGCATTTGACACCGTTCCCCACACACGGCTAATGTACAAGGTAAAGTCTACAGGTTTGGAAAGATCAGTTTGTAAATGGATAGAAAACTGGCTACAAGACCAAATTCAGAGAGTAGTGATTAATGATTCATACTCTGAATGGTCTAAGGTAGTCAGTGGTGTACCCCAAGGTTCAGTGTTGAGACCCTTACTTTTCAATACCTTTTTTTTATAAGCAATATAGGGTCTGGGATTAAAAGTACCATTTCAGTGTTTGCCGATGACATTAAGCTATGCAGTGAAATAATGTCCTTGCAGGATGTCTCCAACTTACAAGCAGACCTTGATGCACTCTTTAATTGGGCGACTAAGTGGCAAATGAGGATAAATGAAAAATTATGCACTTGGGGGTTAAGAATATGCATGCATCATACATACTAGGGGATAACAACTGGGGGAGAAGGTTCTGATAGAGCATAAGCTTAAAGTGGATGTAAACCCCCAAAAAATGTTTTTATTTTTTTAAATTAATCAGCGGGTATTGGCTTGCAGCGCACAGGTTAATGGAGTGTTTTTGCTGTTAGAGGCTGGGTTGGAGCCTTACTTAAGGGAAAACTACTTTAAAGTGGTTGTAAACCCTTTTGTCTTACTTTTATCTATAGATAAGGCTTGACTATAGGTAGTGGAAATATCTCCTAAACGTGCCCGAAAGGAAGAGGGGCAACGATGGACGAGGCGTGCAAAGGGGGACAGCGTGGGTTTTGTTTGCAGGTAAGTGTCACATAATGGGCTAGTATGCGATGCATACTAGCCCATTATGCTGTTTGCGCGGAGCAAAGAGGTAGTAAAACCTGTTGAGGTTTACTTCCTCTAAGTGAACAGCGATCTGTCTCTAAGCTGAACACACCAGAGAGGTAAACCGACAGACATGAACATTACTGCAGGTTCATGACAGACTAACTATGTAAAGAAGCTTCCAGCAGCAGGTCCAGTTGTGGGCATGCTAATGCATTTAGGCTAAAAAGTACATGAAGAAATTGGTGCAGGCAAGACCTCCCTGAGTCCAGGGCCTTTGTAGTATCAATTGTGGAATCTAGGTGGGCGAGAACCCCATGGAAAGTTAGTAACAGGGAAATTTAATAGTTTGAAAATCTATTTAGGGATCCATATCCGGGAGTGGCTCAGAACATACAACAGTAGGAGGAAGCAGTTTAATGTTAAGCAACACCAGGCCGCCCATGTACATTTACTGCGGCCCGGGTGCATATAATCTCGTACCTGTATGTGATTTTGTGCATGCGGTTTAGGGGGCACGCGCCGTTCCCGCAGTGATTGGACACAACGGGAGCCAATCAGTGACCCGTTGATCATTCACAGGAGAGACAGATCTGTCAGGAAGGTAAAAAGATCTTGTGATTCAGCTAAGCTGAATCATGGATCTCTTTTTTCCCTTCAGTGTAACACTGCCCCTCTCAGTTAGTAAACCCATCCCTAGGGAACATTTAACCCTTTATATCGCCCCTGGTGTTAACCCTTTGCCTGCCAGTGTAATTTATACAGTAATCTGTGCATTTTTATAGCACTGATCCGGCTTTCACATTGAGGTTGCTGGGCAGGAGTTTTTCAGGCGGTATAGCAGCGCTATTTTTAGCGATGTAACGCCTGAAAAACTCCTCGGTGTGAAAGGGGTCTTAGGACTGGCCCTGAGAGCCCACATTTCCTCGGAATGTGGGTCTCAACAGCCAAACTGTCAAATTTAGGCTTTGTAAGGCAGGATGGAATATTGGACCCTGCGATAGTAGGTCTGGGCATAATGGAAGAACCCAAGGTCTTCCTACTGCCATCCTTACGACTTCTGCGTACCAGGGTCTCCTGGGCCAAGCCGAGGCAGCCAAAAATCACTGCCTTTCCTTTCTTCTTGACTCTCTGAAGGAATTGTGTGAGGAGCGGTACTGGAGGAAACGCATAAATCAGGGAATATCAATCCCATAAGATTGTCAGGGCATCTGACCCTTGAGCATAGGAATCTCTTGTTCTTGACACAAAGCTGTCCAGTTTTGCGTTGAACCTGGAAGCCAACAGGTCCACATCTGGGGTTCCCCATTTCTGACATATGATTTGAAACATGTCGGGGTGTAGAGACCATTCTCCTGGACTCAGTTGCTGGTGGCTTAAAAAATCCGCCTGCCAATTTTCTACCCCTGGAATAAAGACCGCAGATAGGCGAGGAATATGCCCTTCTGCCCAGGCCAAGATGTAATTCACCTCTTTTTGGGCATCCAGACTTCTGGTGCCTCCTTGGTGATTGATAGAGGCTATGACCGTAGCATTGTTGGACTGAACCTGAACAGGCCAGCCTTGCAGTCTGAAAGACCAAACTTTGAGGGCCAAATTAATTGCCAGAATGTTGATGGGTAGGAGCTTTTCGGCCCCGGACCACGTCCCCTGGGCAGATGCTTCTTCTAGCACTGCCCCCCCAGTCCAGAAGGCTGGTGTCTGTGGTTACCACTTTCCAGGTAACCGTGTGAAGGATTTTCCTTCTGACAGATTTTGGGGAGCAACCACCAATTGAGGCTCTGCCGAACCTCTGGAGATAAGATCCAGGGCCTGAACATCTTTGTTCCATGCTGACAGAACTCCGTCCTGTAATGATTTTGAGTGAAACTGGGCGTAAGGCACATCTTTCTCAACAATCTCATGCATGGACAGATGGAAGGCCTTCTTTTTGCCTTTACCACTCGGACCAAGTCTCCTATGGCTTTTGCCTTCGGCTGTGGAAGGAATACTTGCTTAGGGACGTGTCTATAATCATGCCCAAGTACTCTTGGCTTTTTTGAGGCTGCAAGGAAGATTTCTTCAGATTGAGGACCCAGCCTAGGTACTCTAAATATTCCACTGTGCTGTGCACATTGTGGGCCAAGCGCGGGCAGTACACACCAAGTAGCTTTAGGTGCAAACTACAGAGCACATGTGCAGTACACACCAAGTAGCTTTAGGTGCAAACTACAGAGCACATGTGCAGTACACACCAAGTAGCTTTAGGTGCAAACTACAGAGGACGCGAGCAGTACACACCAAGTAGCTTTAGGTGCAAACTACAGAGCACACATGCAGTACACACCAAGTAGCTTTAGGTGCAAACTACAGAGGACGCGGGCAGTACACACCAAGTAGCTTTAGGTGCAAACTACAGAGCACACATGCAGTACACACCAAGTAGCTTTAGGTGCAAACTACAGAGCACACATGCAGTACACACCAAGTAGCTTTAGGTGCAAACTACAGAGGACACGGGCAGTAGCTTTAGGTGCAAACTACAGAGGACACGGGCAGTAGCTTTAGGTGCAAACTACAGAGGACACAGGCAATACACCACGTGAGAATACTGCAGCTAGCACAATCAACTGCCTGCCAGTAAATTAGAAGAACTGATCTAGCTAAACTATACAGTGTATAAATATATGTACAACACCTGGGATGTATATATATCCTCTACACACTGTGGGCCAGATTCCCGTACATCCTGCGGCGGCATCCCGTAAGCTATTTACACTACGCTGCCGCAACTTACAGGAGCAAGTGCCGTATTCTCCAAGCACTTGCTCCGTAATTTGCGGCGGCGTAGTGTAAATGGCCCGGCGTATCCCCACGTAATTCAAAGGGGGCGGCTTCTATTTAAATTAAGCGCGCCCCCGCGCCGTACGAACTGCGCATGCGCCAGCCGTAAAAGTAGCCCAGTGCGCATGCTCCATAGTATGGCGCAAATACATTGTTTTCGACGGCAACGTAATTAACGTAAAGGCCTATTCGTGACGAGTTACGTAAACGACGTAAAAACCCGACGCTGTCCCGACATCCATACTTTTTTTTAACAGAAAGAGGTTTTTTATTAACAAAACAGCATTACAAGATATGCATTATTCGACAATCAGATTTGCATAGAAACAATGACAGTCAGAAACAAGTGATTTCAGCATTTGCAGATCATGAACAAAGGCAATCCAAAAAAGAAAAGGGAAAATACTACTAGTATAATAAGCCACGAAATGCTAGTCCATAGCCCTCCCTCCCCAGTCCACCCCAACCGTAAGCCACCAGGCGCAGATCACCGGAGTACTCCTCAGAGTACCCACGGGCAAAAGACCGTCGCCCCTGCACCAAGTCCCTAGACAACCCCCAAGACGTGTGAGGACCCCAGCAGCCGATCGAAGTGGGCAGCGCCCCGAGAGAGAGGGGGGGCAACGGCCCCCATTCCGGGCGGGGGGGGAATCCATCTTAGTCCCCCAACCCCCCGGCCCCCCATCCCGGTGCGTCCACCCAGGCCGACCAGACCTTATCGTACTTAGCAGGGCACTGCCTACTCTCATACGTGAGTTTGTAAAGGGGCAAAGCCGAGTCCACCGCCTTTCTCCAGGATCCAAGGGTGGGAGGTCCTACCGACTTCCACCGTAGCAGTATCTCCCTCCTAGCATAGAACAGTGAGAACGTAATACATAGCTTAGTGTACCTGTCTCCCTCGACCTCACCCAAATGACTCAGAAGGAGCACCAAGGGGTCCAACGGCACTCTGGTCCCTCCTATGTCGCTAAGCCTCTCTGCTACCCCCGCCCAATACGGCCGAAGCTTCGGGCAGTCCCATACCATGTGCCAGAATGTCCCCACCTCGACCCCACATCTAGGACAGTTCGGATCAAGATTCGGGTATATGTTGGCCATTCTATGAGGAGTGAAGTAGGCCCTATGTAGGAACTTGAGCTGGAGAAACCTGTCCTTAGCTGCTATCATGGATGGGATGTATGTGGAGACACATTCCTCCCATTCCTCCTCCCCCAAAGCTGGAATGTCCCCCCTCCATTTATCCATTAACCGGGTGAGTTTAACATCATGGGCCACCGTCAGGTACATGTACAGAGTGGAAAGGGGCTTCCCCATTGCGCTCGACGTCAACAGTCGCTCAATTGAGTCGGGTTCCAGGGTCAGTGCGTCCGGGAATTGGGCCTTCATCGCATGTCTCAGCTGAAAGTATTTAAACTCGAGGGAGCCAGGGAGGGAGTACTGTCGTCTCAGGTCCTGAAAGGGCTTGACCCTACCATCTGCTATAACGTGTTTAAGGGTGGTGATCCCGCGTCTGGCCCACTGTGAGGGTTCGGGCAGATCGCAGAGATGAGGCAAGGTGGGGTTACCCCACAGTGGGGTGTGTGGAGAAATACAATTCGGTTTAGCGTAAATAGCTCTGGCCACCCGCCACACCCTAACAGTCGTCTTCATGGACGCCGTCAGAGGATGGGGAGCGCCGGGACCCCTGTACACCAGATTAGACAACGCAGCGTATGACCCCAGTATGGCAGCTTCCAGCCTCACCGCCGGGTTTTGTCTGGGCTGGGAGAACCACCAGCGCACCGTAACTAGGACAGCCGCCCAGTAATACAACAAAAAATTTGGGAGGGCCAGTCCACCCCCCGATAGGGGGAGATACAGTATCTGTCTCGCAACTCTGGGTGGCCTTCCGGCCCAAATGAAAGAGGTCAGCACCCCCTCCAGTCGCCTGAAGAAAGTTCTGGGAATGTGGGAAGGGGTGTTGCGGAAGAAATAGAGGAACTTAGGGAGGAACACCATTTTGAGCAGGTTCACCCTGCCAACTGGGGTTAGTGGGAGGGTGCGCCAGGCCGTGCATTTGTCAGTGAGGTGGGAAAGGAGGGGCCGTACATTCCCCTCTATGTATTCCTGTGAGGTGTTACTAATCCGAATGCCTAGATATGTGAATTCGCTTACCCATTGGAGGGGGGTTCCAGTATCTACTCTGGGGAGCGAGGGGTGCAGTGGGAAGAGAACGGACTTACCCCAATTTATGCGGATTCCTGAGAACCGGCCGAATTCCTCAAATAGGTCAAGTGCTCTCCGTAGCGACTGAGATGCATCCGCCAGGTAGAGTAGAGTGTCGTCCGCATAGAGGGACACCTTCTCCTCTATATCCCCCACCGCTATGCCCTTGACCTCGGCCTCAGCCCTCAGGGCAATGGCAAGGGGCTCAACCGCCAGGGCAAACAGTCCCGGCGATAGCGGACATCCCTGGCGCGTGCCCCGACCCAAGGGGAAAGTGTCTGAGAGGAGGCCATTCGTGCGGACCCTGGCCCTGGGATCAGCGTAAAGCATCCCCAGCCATGTCAGAAAGTTTGGTCCGAAGCCAAACCGCGCAAGGACATCCCACAGGAACCCCCACTCCACCGAGTCGAAGGCTTTTTCGGCGTCTAAAGACGCCACTACCCCTGCCGCCTCCGGCCGCGCCCTGTCCATATGCGTATGAAGCCTTCTAATGTTAATGTCCGTTCCCCTCCCTGGCATGAACCCCGTTTGGTCTGGATGTACCAAAGCAGTTATGACTGTGTTTAGCCTCCTGGCCAAGACTTTGGCCAGGAGTTTTGCATCAACGTTTATCAGTGAGATGGGGCGGTATGAGGAGCACACGGTCGGGTCTTTGCCCGGTTTAGGGATCACCACCACCACAGCCTCACTCAGGGAGTGAGGGAGCTCCCTCACCCTCTGCGCCTCTGTTAACATACCGAGCAGTTTGTCCGTCAAGTCCTCAGAGTATTGTTTGTAAAATTCAACCGGTATACCGTCGGGGCCCGGCGACTTACCCGATTGGAGGGTCTTAAGAGCTTTCAAGAGTTCGTCAGAAGTTATAGGGGCATCTAGCAGTTCTCGGTATTTAGTAGTCAGAACTGGGATGTCAATGGGATCTAGGTAGGAGGCCAGGTCGTCACTAGAGTACCCAGCCCTGGAGCTGTAGAGGCTTTTGTAGAAGGAGACGAAGCAGTCGTTAATTTCGTCAGGGGCGTACAGTAGGTCTCCCCCCGGTCCACGTATGCAGGGCACACACATCCCCCCGGATTGTTCCCGTGACAGCCAGGCCAGTAGCTTCCCGGATCTCTCCCCCTGCTCAAATATACGCTGCGATTGGGCGAGTAAACGTTTCTGGGTGAGAGCGGTGCGAATCCGCACCACCTCCCCCGTCAGGGACTGAAGAGCGTCGTAGTCACAAGGATCCCTGGAACGGACATATTGTGCTTCCTGCAGAGCTGCCCTCCCCTCTGCTCCCACCAAGTTGGCCCTCCTCTCCCTCCGGACCTTAGCTATTATTGATTGATACCGTCCCCGCGTGTAGGCTTTAAAGGCATCCCAGACCGACAGCGGCCCGGCCGAACCGGGGTTGACAGCCCAGTATTCCTGCAGCGCCTCCCTAAAGTGACCATCCACCGCCTCGTCCGACACCCAGAACCTGGACAACCTCCACAAAGCTGTGCCCGGGGCCGAAGAGAGCTCCAGCGTCAGGAGAAGCGGCGCATGATCCGAGATGCCCCTAGAGAGAATCCTAATGTCCTGAACCTTAGGCAGTGCCAGGCCCCCCAGGTACGCCAGGTCTATTCTGGAGAAGGACCTATGCGATGCAGAGTGACAGGTGTAAGCCCTGGAGTGAGGATTCCTCCAACGCCACACATCCGTCAAGCCATACAGCTCCGCCCACTCCACTAGACCGGAGTGGAAGGATCCGCTCTGGGACATCCTGTCAACGCTCTGATCCGGGACCATGTTAAAGTCTCCCATTATGACCAAATTATCGCTAGCAAAATCCGCTATTCTCGAGGTGATTCGGTGTAGAAGAGAGATCGATGCAGGAGGGGGCAGATATACCCCTGCTATAACCAACCTCATGGACCTAATCTGTGCATGAATTACGACATATCTGCCATCCGAGTCAAGTGTCAAGTCGAGCAGCCTAAAGGGGAGGGACTTGTGCACCAGAATGCTAACACCCCTGGCGAAGTTGGAATAAGTGGAGTGGTAGTGATGCCCTATCCAGGGTTTTTTCAGGGCCAGCGTTCTACTACCCACCAGGTGGGTCTCCTGGAGGATGCAAATATGTGGGCTATGAGCCCTAATAAATTGAAATACCAGTGACCGTTTCGTTGGAGAGTTTAGACCCCTAGTGTTCCATGACAGTATATTAATAGCTGACATACCTGCAGCTGGGGGAAATTATCTCAGGATGACAAGGGCGCCCACCCCCTGAGACCGCTCTCCTGACTCGGAAGGGACACCCCCAACATACACCTGACGCTGACTTAAGTAATGCATATTCAGAACCTACTTGCAAGACACTTTTTTGAAGAAAACAAAAATAAAACACAAACCATAAACCATCCCAAACATGGGAACCCTTCCCTCCCCCCACCCCACCCAACCCCTTAAAACTGAGGCAGGTTTCCATCCCAAAACCAAAAAACAGCTCGCCGGCTGCAAAGGGGGGTCCTGTGCAAGAGCCGCTCCCAAACCCCCGTAAGTTCCGCGGGGTCAAGGAGTGAGTTGCGCTATGTCCTCCTAGCTGTAGCATCCGCCGGAGATATCTCAGACTATCGGGAACATAGATTTAAAATAAAAATCAAAAAGGCATATGAAAACAAAAGGTCCCTCCAGTAAGAAAGGGGAATAAGTAAACCATCTATTCGTAAGGATTGCAGGCCCGTCTGTCAAATCCTTGGGTGACAGGAAGTCTCAGCTGCGGAAGTCTCCTGGTTCTTCCAACCAGGGGCACCATCTTAGTATCCCACACGTGGGGAGTCCCTGGGCACTCCGTAAAGGCAACCACAGCATCAACGGGCACAACAGTTGCAACAGACGCTGTGGGCGAGCACCAAACCAGAGGAATAGTGCAGCGCCCGCCCGGGCGAGGCCAAGGACGGGGCCCAGAGTACAAAAAGGGGTCTTCAGCGGGTACTCACGGCTCAAGCTCTTGGATGCTGGTCTCGAGGCAGGGAGTCCAGCCAGGCAGAGGCGTCTCTCGGGGAAGTGAAGAAGCGGGTTGTCTCACCATCCTGGACTCTCAGGCGGGCCGGGAAGAGAACGCTGTAGCGGATGTTGCGAGCCCGCAGTCCCGCCTTCACATGATCAAACGATTTCCTCAGCTTCTGCGTTTCTATAGAGTAGTCAGGGAAGATCATCAATTTGTTGTTTTGGAACCTCAAATCCCCCACCGCCCTAGATGCACGGAGGACCTCATCTCTGTCCCGAAAGTTGAGGAGTTTGAGGATGAACGTGCGAGGAGGAGCTCCCGGAGGGCCAGGCCTGGGTGGAATCCTGTGAGCCCGCTCCACCGCATAATGAGGGGACAGGCGTGCATCAGGCAAAAGGTTGCGTAGCATGTCCTCTACAAAGCACGTCGGGTTGTTGCCCTCTGCGCCCTCCGCCAGGCCGACTATGTGCAGGTTGTTGCGTCTATTTCTGTTCTCTGCATCTTCAGCTCTATACTCCAGGGCTTTGACCTTAGTTTGAAGCGAGCGCAGTGCTGCGCTGTGTTCCGCAACTATATCCTCTGCGTTACTGACTCTCTGTTCAGTCTCTGTCACCCTGGACCTGAGTTTGTCCATGTCCTGTCTGATAAGGCCAACGTCCATTTGTACTGCCTCTATTTTAGCCGTGAGTGTGGATTGACACATGGCTATAGCCGCCATAACTTCCGCCAGCCACGGGGGCCTCTCTCCTTCAGCCTCCATTGGGCCCGTTTGTGACGCCCTGTGCTGGCCGCGAGTGGCCCGAGGGGTAGCCAGGGGGTCTGGCGTTAGCTGGGGGGACTCCGGGAAAGGAGGGAATTTGTACGTCTTCCCCTTACCACCCTTTGATCCTGACCGGCCTCGCCTCATTCAAGTGTCTCTGCGTCCCCAATTAAAGCCCCTGGACGCCCCCCGGCTCCCTATCCCAGGGGTCGCCAGGTAGCAGTCAGCCGCAGAGGGGGGAGAGATACAGTTCGGCAGGCCACACACACGGCAATAGTACCCCCCAGGTGTGGGAACAGCAAGGCCGCAGCTCTCAGCAAGGGGGGGGACCGGATCAATGGGGAGGCAGACGCATCTGCCAGTCCTTCTGGGGGGCTCCCCAGCAAACAGTCCGCTCACCGGATCCGCCTGTGTGGTGGGCGGGATCGTGGCCACCGGGGGGGCCACAGAGTAAAATCCAGGCCGCGGCCTTGTGCAGGCCTAGTCCAAGTCCCTTGCGGTGGAGCAGGAGCGGGCAGGAAGCGCCTCCGCGGGGGTCCCCTGGAGCAGAACAGCAGCCGATGGCGTCAGGAGTTCCCCGCCCGCTCGTTGGGCGGGATCGTGGCCGCCGCGGGTCCGCGAGCGGAAATCGAGGCCGCGGCTTCGTTGCGGCCTAGTGGGGTTCCCGTGAGGACCGGCCGGAGCGGGAGCTGAGTGCGGCAGCGGCGATCCTCGGGTGTCGGGTCTGCGGTGGCGGGCTTGGAGTTCGCTGGACGGGATCGCGACTCCCGCGGGTCCGCGAGCTGGAAATCGAGGCCGCGGCTTCGGTGCGGCCTAGTGCGGATCCCGCGAGGATGGGCCGGAGCGGAAGGTGAGTGCACCAGCTTGGTCCCTGGGTGCCGGGTTGGTGGTGTAGTCCCTCAGGGTCCCCTCAGTGGAGCAGGATGGACATCCGGAGCGGGCCGAGGCCACGCGACCCGAGGGAAGGCCGGGCCCGGGAGCAGATGGTGTGGGTCCCCCCACTGCAGATCCAAAACGGATTAATCCCCCGAGCGGCTCCCCAGGTCCACAGCAACGTGGGGTATCCCCGGCTGGCAGCAAAGGAGTGATCCGGTGCCGATGGCTCGGATAGAAGAGCGGATGCCGGCGGAGCACAGAGGATTAGCTTCTGCTCACTTCGCCATCTTGGACACGCCCCCTCCCGACATCCATACTTAACATGGCGTGTGTAAAGTTAAACCACCTTATAGCAGCTAAGCGGCGTAAATACGTTCGGGAATCGGCGTATCATGCTCATTTGCATATACACCAACTAGCGGCCAGCGTAGTATTGCATTTAAGATCCGACGGTGTAAGTGACTTATGCCAGTCGGATCTACGCCGTATCTATGCATAACTGATTCTAAGAATCACGTCGCATAGATACCCAGGGCCAGAAACAGTGATACAACGGCGTATCTGGAGATACACCGTCGTATCTTTTAGAGAATCTGGCCCTGTAACTTTAACTGACTAGCCTGCCTGCTCTATCTACCTAGAAAAAAGACACTCTCTCTCTCTCTCTTTTAGACATATCTCTAACCACCGCTACTACACAAGGCCGCCCTGCAGGCGGCCTTCTATAGTGTGGGGCGTGTACTAAACCCCCTGAGCCATAATTGGCCAAAGCCACCCTGGCTTTGGCCAATTATGGCTCTCCGTTTTTTTGCACGCTGTGATTCGCCAAGAATGCGGGTCATAGTGCATGCTTGGCCAATCATCAGCCAGCAATGCTGCAGTGAATTATGGGCCGTGACGCGCCACTTGAATTTGGCGCGAACGGCCCGTAACGTTCGTATTTCGACGAACGATCGAACATACGATGTTCGAGTCGAACATGGGTTCGACTCTAACACGAAGCTCATCCCTACTCTTTTCCCATGCCACCCAGGTGTTGAGTTGCGCAACATTCTTGAATTAAACTTACCAAATAGGACTACCTAGAAGGAGGCTACCATCAAACCCAGCACCCACATGCAATGGTGAATAGAGTGCTATCCCAGGGAAAGTAATTCTCACATCTTAGATCAAATGGTCTAAAGATTTTCCAGGGGAAGGAACATACATACCACAACCATGTCAAAGAAAGGAAAAGATGGTGAGAAATTTCAAGGATTGATTTTTAAAACTTAAGATCCCAAAGTTCCGTAGGACTCAGCTCATCTGCTGCACATTGCCCTTAAAGGTTAAGTCCACCTTTAAAAAATAAAAAAATAATAATACATGCATATGTAGGAAAAAATGTGCATTGATTATTTGGTTCTCACAGGAGCCTGCAAAGCATTGTACTTGTACACAAGTAGGTAATTGAAAAGGCCGTCAAAAAATTACCACCACTGCGCTCTACTGGAAAAAAGGATGAAACTAAACTAAACTAGCTGCTGCTATTATAAAAGACAAAATGTATATAACAGTGCACTATCACCTATTTCGAGGAAAATGTGTGACAAATGGAAATGTGAAAAATCAATCAAAACCCGTGAATAAACGAGTGTTTTAAAGGTGACAAAAAATCTAAAGTTCATAAGTGTTGATTTCTTCCTCAGTATCTTCCACCACACCACAGTGTTCAGTGAATCCTCCACCCTTCAGAAATACGCACTCACCAGAACGATAGGCCTCACACTCTCGTGTTTGGCGTAAAAGCTTTTAACCGGGACCACTCAGATGTGATAGTAAGAGATCCGTTCCAAATAGTGCAATCCAAAAAATGTATCCACATAAATAATGAAAGGAAAATATGCACAATAGTGTAATACTGTAAACCAGTTTTAATAAAACACCATGCAAAAAATCTTCAAAAATTACACTCACAAACAAACTCTTTAACCAGGCAATAATCACTCCAAATCAAAGATGTAATCCAATATTCCTTGTAGGTGAGCCAGTGGTCACGGCGGACCCTCAATCAGCACAAAAGTACTCACAGCCCCTGGATTGCTTATGGCACTCAAACGGCTCCTTTCCTGGTTCCACAGCAAGCTCAAAAAACGCCACACGCCTTGTATAGTTCACGTTAGTTCAGCTAGTAATAAGACGACCATGCCCCCCGACATGTTTCGTCATGTGACTTATTCATGGGGTTGGTCATCAACATCTCAGTCCGCCCTTTTATTAGAAAAAAATCCCAATGGAAAATAATGGCTGTGGGGGATGCGCACGTCCTATGACGACGGCGAGCGGAGGCTGCCTGACGTGATGACGGCTCCCTCAGCCCAACCCTTTGGCTCCTTCCACCCAATGGCTAATAAGAGAGGATGACGCCTCTAATTAAATGAGTGAAGCGCGCGCTCTTAGTACGGAGCACACGTAGCTGATAATCAGCTGATTGAGTGTCCCCGCAACCACGAGTCACCACTTTACATTTTCATGTTATGCTCAATTTAAACGATTGTGCTGTTCCAAACTCAAAGTCATGGGTTTCACATTATTGCTGTCACCAAATATAACTGGCTTAGACATAAAGACATACAAAATGTGCATGCATGAAGTGTATCTACTTTTTATCTAAAAGTATTCATTGCATTTAAAAATTACATTTAAAAATTAATTAAAATATATTTAAAAATTAATTTAAAATTAATTTAAAAATAGTTAGAACCACCATGGTTAATACCACTAATAATTACTTCAAAGCTCGGTGGGTGATCCCAAGCTAAATCTGTATATATATATATATATATATATATATATATATATATATACACACATGAACATAACTATATATATCATAAAAACTGTATATATGAAGAAGTATTAATAAATAGGTTATGAATACATGGGTAGTGTGCCCATACATACGTGTATACATATACAGTGAGGAAAATAAGTATTTGAACACCCTGCTATTTTGCAAGTTCTCCCACTTGGAAATCATGGAGGGGTCTGAAATTGTTATCGTAGGTGCATGTCCACTGTGAGAGACATAATCAAAAAAAAAAAATCCAGAAATCACAATGTATGATTTTTTTAACTATTTATTTGTATGATACAGCTGCAAATAAGTATTTAAACACCTGAGAAAATCAATGTTAATATTTGGTACAGTAGCCTTTGTTTGCAATTACAGAGGTCAAACGTTTCTTGTAGTTTTTCACCAGGTTTGCACACACTGGAGGAGGGATTTTGGCCCACTCCTCCACACAGATCTTCTCTAGATCAGTCAGGTTTCTGGGCTGTCGCTGAGAAACACGGAGTTTGAGCTCCCTCCAAAGATTCTCTATTGGGTTTAGGTCTGGAGACTGGCTAGGCCACGCCAGAACCTTGATATGCTTCTTACAGAGCCACTCCTTGGTTATCCTGGCTGTGTGCTTTGGGTCATTGTCATGTTGGAAGACCCAGCCTCGACCCATCTTCAAAGCTCTAACTGAGGGAAGGAGGTTGTTGCCCAAAATCTCGCAATACATGGCCCCGGTCATCCTCTCCTTAATACAGTGCAGTCGCCCTGTCCCATGTGCAGAAAAACACCCCCAAAGCATGATGCTACCATCCCCATGCTTCACAGTAGGGATGGTGTTCTTGGGATGGTACTCATCATTCTTCTTCCTCCAAACACGGTTAGTGGAATTATGACCAAAAAGTTATATTTTGGTCTCATCTGACCACATGACTTTCTCCCATGACTCCTCTGGATCATCCAAATGGTCATTGGCAAACTTAAGACGGGCCTTGACATGTGCTGGTTTAAGCAGGGGAACCTTCCGTGCCATGCATGATTTCAAACCATGACGTCTTAGTGTATTACCAACAGTAACCTTGGAAACGGTGGTCCCAGCTCTTTTCAGGTCATTGACCAGCTCCTCCCGTGTAGTCCTGGGCTGATTTCTCACCTTTCTTAGGATCATTGAGACCCCACGAGGTGAGATTTTGCATGGAGCCCCAGTCCGAGGGAGATTGACAGTCATGTTTAGCTTCTTCCATTTTCTAATGATTGCTCCAACAGTGGACCTTTTTTCACCAAGCTGCTTGGCAATTTCCCCGTAGCCCTTTCCAGCCTTGTGGAGGTGTACAATTTTGTCTCTAGTGTCTTTGGACAGCTCTTTGGTTTTGGCCATGTTAGTAGTTAGATTCTTACTGATTGTATGGGGTGGACAGGTGTCTTTATGCAGCTAATGACCTCAAACAGGTGCATCTAATTTAGGATAATAAATGGAGTGGAGGTGGACATTTTAAAGGCAGACTAACAGGTCTTTGAGGGTCAGAATTCTAGCTGATAGACAGGTGTTCAAATACTTATTTGCAGCTGTATAATACAAATAAATAGTTAAAAAATCATAAATTGTGATTTCTGGAATTTTTTTTTTGATTATGTCTCTCACAGTGGACATGCACCTACGATGACAATTTCAGACCCCTCCATGATTTCCAAGTGGGAGAACTTGCAAAATAGCAGGGTGTTCAAATACTTATTTTCCTCACTGTACACATCGTTAGACACCATATTATGTTATTCCCATTAAACAGTGCCCCATGTATTTAATCTGATGGCTTCTATCATACTTGCATTTAGTTTTATATCAGAAGGAGTGCATCACAATCCGTCCTGTCTATAACACTAGCATAACCAACCCCTAATGGCTGTGAGGGTGAGTCATGCAACTTTGCAAGTAACCTGTATTGAAACCTCATAGGGAAACTCAAGCATTATTGATGAAGCAGTTCAAATCTACTTCTATGTTGAGCCCCTTTGGAAAGAGAAACTTTAAAAGAAAAATCCATTTTGTTTCACGCTGTGACAAATCCCTGACCCCATTTGATCCCCTCCAAGCCGGGTACACACAGGCAATACCACAGAATTGAGCAAGGGATGGATCTTGGTTGTGTTTCTTTTTAAAATGTACTGAGACACTATGGTACTCAAAACCCTTCTTAATGTTCGCTAGATGTTCAGAAATGCGTATTCGTAAGAGTCTCTTGGTCCTCCCTATGTACAGCAAACCACAAGGGCACCATAGTAAATAAAACAACATGGGTCGAGTTACACATGATAAATTCATTAATGTCAAAAATACTTCCGTCACTCCCCATTATCTGCCGTTTCCCTCTGTTCTGTACTCTGACTGTTTGACAACAGATACACTTTCTACATGAATAGAAGCCTTTAAAATCAATTTTCAAGGCTTGTTGGTTGGGTGGGTCCAAAATTTTGCAGACCACCTGATCCCCAAAATTTGGTGCTCTTCTATAAATAAATCGCGGTTGGTTGGGCAAGATTTCCCCCAAATGTCTATCTTTACCCAAAATATGCCAATGTTTTTTAAAAATCATTTCAATGTCTTTATATTGGGCATGAAACCCTGTTAGAAATCCCAGTTGGTGCTGATTCTTCGTAGGTGTTGGTTCCTTCTTCCTAAGGCATTGGTCTCTAGGAATATCACCTACTTGTTGGATAATATTATTCATCTTTATCTCTTCATATCCTTTTTGTATGAACTTATGTTTTAACACTTCTGCTTGCATTTAATAGTCACTTTCCTCAGTGCAGTTTCGCCGAACTCTAAGAAACTGCCCTTTGGGTATGTTCTTAATCCACGCCGGGTGGTGACCACTTCTGATTAATAGGTAACTGTTACGGTCTGTGGGTTTGAAAAATACTTTGGTTTTCAGTTTCCCTTTATCTTTTTCTATGGTGACATCTAGAAAGTTAACAGACCTATTACTAATTACATGTTCTAGTTTGATGTTATTAGTGTTAACATTGAGGGTTGCTAGAAATTGTAGTGCTTCAGCCTCTGATCCCTCCCAGATAAAAAAGATATCGTCGATGAATCTCCGATTAAAAATCAACTGGGTTTTACGGTTCAAAAAGATGTGTCTATCCTCCCACTCAGCCATAAACAGGTTGGCTAAGCTGGGGGCAAACTTGGCCCCCATCGCCACGCCAACCTGTTGGGAAAAGAAAGAGTCATTGAACCAGAAATAATTATGTGTTATACAGAACTCTAACACATGTCCCAAAAAAATTACCAACCCCATGAATAAGTCACATGACGAAACATGTCGGGGGCGTGGTCATCTTATCACTAGCTGAACTAACGTGAACTATACAAGGCGTGTGGCGTTTTTTGAGCTTGCTGTGGAACCAGGAAAGGAGCTGTTTGAGTGCAATAAGCAATCCAGGGGCTGTGAGTAATTTTGTGCTGATTGAGGGTCCGCCGTGACCACTGGCTCACCTACAAGGAATATTGGATTACATCTTTGATTTGGAGCGATTATTGCCTGGTTAAAGAGTTTGTTTGTGAGTGTAATTTTTGAAGATTTTTTGCATGGTGTTTTATTAAAACTGGTTTACAGTATTACACTATTGTGCACATTTTTCTTTCATTATTTATGTGGATATATTTTTTGGATTGCACTATTTGGAACGGATCTCTTACTATCACATCTGAGTGGTCCCGGTTAAAAGCTTTTACGCCAAACACGAGAGTGTGAGGCCTATCGTACTGGTGAGTGCGTATTTCTGAAGGTTGGAGGATACACTGTGGTGTGGTGGAAGGTACTGAGGAAGAAATCAACACTTATGAACTTTAGATTTTTTGTCACCTTTAAAACACTTGTTTATTCACGGGTTTTGATTTATTTTTCATCCGTCCGATTATTTGTGTATGTTTGTTCTACACTTAAGAGTGTTGTGATCATCACTACACCTTTATATGAATGTTTATTTATGTATTTATTTGTTATGCACTTTAGTTATTTAAGCGCTGCTTAATATATTTAGTCACACATTTTCCTCGAAATAGGTGATAGTGCACTGTTATATTTAAAGCATTGTACTTGTATTCAGTGGTTTGTGGGTGCAATGCCAGGCTTCTGCAGACTCTGCCTCAAACTCCTTTGAGTTGGAGAACTGGAGGAAGTGTCAGTGAACTACGAGAATGGTGATCAGCGTGGTGGAAGGTAGCCTGTTTGCATCATATTACACCCTAAATACAGGTGTAACATGGAGCAAAAGATGCAGTTAGCCTTTCAGGCCATTCTGTGACTGGTGTCACAGGAGCAGATCATACATGTATTCCATAATGGGAATACCTTAGGCTCAAAGAAGAATCAACACCAGGCCACAAGGCAGCGCCTCAAACTGAAACCACAAAATGCAGGTATCACTGATCATAAAGAAAAATTGGAATGTGGAGGTAGGCAAGGAAGTCCCCCTGATAGAGAGAAGTAGTCACTGATCACACCGATTTCATATGGATCTTACATTTGTTACGCGATCAAAAAATTCAGATTTTGCGAAAGGTCCACCTTCAGGAGAATCTGGCTAATTTAAAGCAGAACTTAGGACATGGTTAAAAAGAAATGCCCACCAACCATAGAGAGAAATCGCTTCCTTAATTCTATGCAATAAGGTGAAAAACCTTCTGTGCTGTAGCAGCCCTCCTTTTTCTTACCTGAACTCGATTGTTCCAGCTGCTGTCTCTGGTTCTCATTGGATAGATTGATAGCAGTAGGCTCCCACTGCTGTCAATCAAATCCAGTGACATGGGATGGGGCTGAGTCCAATTGTCTGTGTCAATGGACGCAGCAGCAGGACTCGGGAGCACGCCCGCACGAGTGTTCCCATGGAAAGCGGCTTTCCATGGGGACACTCAATCAAAATGCCAGGAGCGGGGACCCCAGAAAAACAGGACTGGGGCTGCTTTGTGTAAAACCCTTGTACAGAACAGTTAAGTTAAATATGACATGTTTGTTATTTAAAAAAAAAAACACTTTAATCCAACATCCTGCAGTAGTCAATCATCTGTTCATTCTTTCTCCAGTGCCAGAATGTGAACAGGCACTCTCATCATCACATACAATACAGAATAACAAACCCTAAGGCCCCTTTTACACTATGCATTCATTTTGAATAGCACCCCAGTTCACTAAGGTAACGCACTTGTGTTGTAGCGTGACACAACACAAAGTAGTGCTTTGCATTACACAATTTAGGTCATGTCTAATTTTTAGGAGATTTCGTAAAATTGGTGCAGATGTCGTAAAGCGCTAATGCAACCGGACTGTAAAATATTGTTAAAAAAAAAAGACAAACTTTTTGACTGCAAAAAGCTAATACAAACAATATACTTTAGCTGCAGAACACAGGCTCTGGAATCTCGTGGGCACATTTTTCATAGACATTGCCACAGACTACAATGGAATTAATTGCGCAGTTGACGGAGGGTAAAACCTAAAAAAAGGCAGGCTGTGCTCCCAAATGCAAAGTAGCAAACTGACCACGTTGGGATAGATGTGCTTCTATGCCTGGCAGGATCACCAGGGTTTTCACACAAAGGAAGCACTACAAAGAAAACAGGACACTTTTTAGTACAAGTTCAGTGGAACCTTGGATCACGAGCATAATCCGTTCCAGGAGAATGCTCATGATCCAAAGCACTCGCATATCAAAGCGAGTTTCCCAATAGAAGTCAATGCAAACGAAAATAATTTGTTCCGCATTGACTTCTATAGCATGCAATACCGCATGTGGCCAGAGGTGGGGGGCACCGGAGAGCCTCGGAAATAGTCGGGGACAGCTCGGCTGAACCCGGAAAGGCTCGGGAACTGAGTATTTTCGATCGGTTCTGGCGCCCCCGCAACGCTGGCCAAAGGTGGTACTGCACAACGCTGCGGCTTGAATTCTGCTTGTTTTGTGAGACAACACTCGCAAACTGAGTCAGGGTTAAAAAAAATGCTCGTATTGCGAAACACTCGTTAACCGCGTTACTCTCAATCTGAGGTTTCACTTTACATGGTGCAAAAGACACATATCAGGAATATGAAATGTTTGGGTAAAATGCACTTTAAATAAATACATTTAGGAATGTATTTGCTGTATAATTGCAGACCTGCAATAATTTGTAATATAGTTTCAGTTTTAATATCCACAGTAGGAATGAGTTGCTGGCTTGTTCCAATTGGTCATGCCCACATTTGGTCAATGATGTCACCTGGGAGTCCCCCGACTTTGTTTACTTTTAATGGCTGGGCTCTGGAAGATGTCATCCGGTGCGAGTAAGTGACAGGAGCAGATCGTGTCAATGGGTTTTTTTCTTTTGGCAGGTGTTCCATTCATTGACATGGCTCTGCAACACTGGATGACATGACCGACTATGGATTTACATCATAGGGCTTTTCAAAAAGTGCGTGTGTGTGTTTTTTTTTTTTTGTGAATGAGTAGGAGTACTGTGTAGCCTTTATTCATTAACATAGGGGTGCTTCCAGATTCCAATAAAAACACTTTCTGCAGATCACAACCACTGGGCCAGATTTGTAATGAACTGACTAAAAGGTGCTTTACCGGGTAAAGGGGGGGTGAGCGAGATCATGTATTGTGGGCATATGGCCTGGTATGGCTTGGGGGCATGCTCAGATTAGTGTACAATTTGGGCTGAATGTAGTGCAATGTGTAAAATCAGTCATGATGATAAGCATACACCCTTAGACCCCTAAAAAATAGCACCTAAATACCGCCTGAAAAACTTCTGCCCTGCAGTCTCAGTGTGAAAGCCCAAGCGCTTTCACACTGAGGTGATGCGCTCCAAAAGTCCTGCTATCAGCATCTTTGGATCGGTGAGAGGAGCGGTGCGTTTACCGCTCCTCCACCGCGCCATCCCATTAAAAACAATGGGACACCGCGGCTATATCTCCAGTAATGCGCCCCTGCAGAGGCGCATTGCCAGCGGTATTAACCCTTTTTCAGCCACTAGCAGTGGTTAAAATCACACCGCTAGCGACCGAATACCGCCGCAATTCCGCGGCGATTCCGACAGTATAGCGCCGCTAAAAATAGCGCAACTATACCGCCACCCCACCACCCCAGTGTGAAAGGGACCTTACTGTGGAGATTTGTTTGTCGAGATTGGTTGACTCTTTGACCCCTGCAAAGTTCATCCGAACTCCCCACAATCCCCTCTCTGCAACACTAGGGTGGAGGTGGAGCTCACTTCCTGGGGACACCGGACATGGAAATTGCAGCACAAATAACTTAAAAGTGGGACTATCCCAACAGTTGGTAAGTAAGTACACATAAAGTGATCATTGTTCTTCAACCAGTTGGACTCTACAAAACTTTCTATTTATGAAGGGTGTTCCTCCCCCACTACCACAATCTTCACATGCTTGAGATAACCCAGGATGCTCTAGACAAGGTCTGGCACTACTATACTTTGACCATTACAGCACATGCATTTAAATGTGTTTTCATGTGCTTTCGGTGCATTTTAAATGGTGTTAATCATACAAAACTATTTAAACAAATAAATGCATGGAAATGTATTCATGTAAAAAAATGGTAAACACATCTTTACATGCACCAAATGGATTACCGGTGTCTTACTTTGTACTGTTGCCTACATTTTTTTTGTTTGATATTCAACCACTAGATGGTGTAATATTCATTATATAAACATACAATGATGTGAGGAAGGATAGTGACCACAAAAAGTAATGCATGTCCTAATTTTTCCTTGTCAAAAGATCTTTATTGTGTAGTTGACATTTGTACAAGCATGTTATCAAACAAAATCGACCTTAGGCGAAAAGAAAGTCCTGCTTTTACAAGTGAATTAACTAATAAAGAGTGGTGTCTTTACTTAGCTCATTACATTTCTCTAGCATCAATGGCTTAACTATTAACTAAACAGGGATCAAGAGGGAACAAACAGTACAGTTTATAGTCCAAAAACGTTCTGGTTATTGTTAGCAATTGTTGCTAGTCTTTGTGGTTCGGTTCTATGCGTCTCATGGAACTTCCATCTTGACCAAAGCCTCAGGTCGATCAAAGAGGTATGGCTTATTATTTAGGTACTTAGTGCTATGAGAAAGACTACACAATAAGGTGAAACACATTCGAAAGTAATGTAAGTAACAGAAAACAAATAAGTAAATAAAATAAAAGGGAGAAGGAGAACTGAAAGGGGGAGGAAGGAGAGGGAAGGGTGGGGTCAGGGAGTCTGCAGGACTAGATCGGGGACATTTCAGTAGAGCAGAAGTTTCTGACAGGATACCTGTGTAATGGCTGGGCTACCATGGCATCAAAACATCACCATTAAACGTTTTTTTCGTGACATATTCCAACCAGGGCTTCCATGTATCCTCAAACCTGGCGATCGTGTCCATCTCTATCGCAGTTATCTTGGCGTATATCATAGCTGTGTTCATTCTGTTGATAGTTTCGTTTAGATTCACATTTGGGGACTTCCAAGCTTTCGCAATGGTTTGTTTTGCTGCTGTTAAAAGCTGCCTTGTCAAAGTGAATCGAGCATGTGAAATACCGTCTGGCTTAAAATTGAGCAGGACTTTGATTAATTTGAAAATTTTCAGCCAAAACTCGTGCACTTTTGGACACGACCACCAGGTATGGAAGTAAGTTCCTTTGTCTGAGCATTCTCTAAAGCATAAATCAGAATATGTCTGCGAGAATTTTGCCACCCTGGTAGGGACTAAGTACCATCTGGAGAGTACTTTGTAGTTTGTTTCTGCTGCTATTATATTAGTGGATACCGTTTTGGTATTGTTCCATATTTGATCCCATTCCGTTTGTGCCAGTTCAATGCCTAAATCATCTTCCCATTTACTCATGTAAGACAACTTCCCTGACCTCGGGTGCGTGAGTAGCTGGGAGTATAAGACAGAAATTACTTTTCTGGCATGAGGATTACCGTTACAAATGGTTTCAAAGGCGGATAATTGGTTTGACACTATTGTCGTGTCAGCTGAGGGCTGAAAGAAGTTTTTTATCTGGAGGTATCGAAAAATTTCCTTCGGGGGTATGCCATGAGTTTTGTTTAAGGTTGGGAAAGGGGTCACTACTGTTGAGTCGAAGAATTGATATTTTCGTATGCAGCCTCGATCCGTCCATTCCTTAAAGGAGTTAGGATAGACCCAGGCTGGGTAAAAAGCAGGGTTTTTAATAAAAGACAGCAGGGGGGCTGAAGGAGACATCAAGCGGTGTTTATTTTTAATTTTGTCCCACAGGGAGAGTGAATGTTTCATGATGGGATTAGTTATGTGCTTTCTTTGTTTAGGGGTGATCCACAATAGGTTCGAAATTGAAATTGGGTCGCATTCCATCGCCTCGATAGACACCCATAATGGTGCCTCTTGCTTAGCATGGTATTTGACTATTGTGGCCATTTGTGCTGCTCGGTAATAATTTACGAAGCTAGGATATCCTAGCCCTCCTGCTGACTTTGGCCGATGTAATATTTGTGGTTTGATCCTTGGCCTGGAGGTACCCCATACGAAGGATGAAACTCTCCTTTGTATTATCCTGAAGTAGTGGGCCTGTATGGATATAGGGAGCACTCTATAAAGGTATAGGAGCTTTTTCACAGCCGCGATTCTTCCAAACCAGGAAAGAGGGAGTAGGGCCCAGGATTTTAATAAAGTTGTCAAATGTTTCAGGAGGACTGGATAGTTATGCGCATAGAGATCTGAAATGTCTGCAGTCAAATGTATTCCCAGGTAGTTGGCCACTCAAAAGGGAGGCCCACTTTTGCTGCCAACAGTTCCGTACTAGAAAGAGAAATGTTCAATGCCGAGCATTTCCTGGGGTTTATTGCCAAGCCTGATATGGACGCAAATTGGTGTAAGATTGGGAGTAAGTTTGGACCCGTTACTTGTGGAGAGGAGAGGAACAACAGTATATCGTCAGCATAGAGGCAAAGTTTGTGAGTAACGCCGCCCAACTCGATACCGAGTACTTTAGGATCCACTCTAATCTTTTGGGCTAAGGGTTCTATCAGGAGGGCGAATAATAATGGGGAAAGTGGGCAGCCTTGTCTGGTTCCCCTCTGTATATTAAAGGTTTCAGATTTGTAGCCCGCATATTTCACGTACGCTCTAGGGTTCTGGTATAATTGCAGGACCCAATTTGTAAAGTTGGGGCCAAAGCCCCATTTCTTCAGCGTAAATTCCATATATGACCATGAGACTGAGTCGAAGGCCTGCCTGACGTCTAGGGAAAGAAAGCAGGCTGGAATTTTCCTCTTTTTAGCTATATTTGCCAGTAAGCATGCCCTTCTGATATTGTCCCCTGCCTGCCTATTGGGCATGAAGCCCACTTGGTCACGGTGTATCAGGGTTCCTATGATTTTGTTCAATCTATTGGCTAAGATCTTACCTAGTAATTTTACGTCTGTGTTTAACATGGATATAGGGCGGTAATTGTCGCAGCAGGTGGAATCAGAGTGCGGTTTGGGAATCATGCAGATAGTGGCCGTGAGAGACTCTTGTCTAAAGGACCTCCGATTTAGTAGATCATTAAAGGCTTCCACCATCATGGGAGAAAGTAGGTCTTTGTATGATCTATAATAACGGGCAGTGAACCCGTCCGGACCCGGTCTTTTATTTAATTTTAGTTCAGCGACAGCCTGTAGGACGTCTTCTTGCGTGATCGGTTCATCCATTAGAGCACTTTGAGACGTGTTTAGTTGTGGCAAATGTAAATCAGAAAAGAAGACTTCCGTGTCCTGTTTGCTAAATGTGTTAGTTTCTGCGTACAGTTTTTTAAGGTGAGAGCTGAATTTTTGTACTATTTTGACTGGGTTACTAGAGATTATACCGTTTGCCGTTTTAAGTTGGATAGGCTTATATGCTTTGTTAATGGAGTTGAGCGACTTCGCAAGAAGAGTTCCTGATTTATTTGCGTTTTTGTAAAAAAAGTGCTTGGTCCGGAGTATCGCCCTGTCCGCCGAGTCCGAGAGGAATAGGTCATATTCCGTACGAGCTTTATCTAGTCGGGCTTTTGCTTTAGGTGAGTGATCGAATTGGAAGGCCTCAAAGGCCAAATCGTGTTCTTTTTCTAATTTATAGGAAAGTTGCTTTCGTTCTCTTTTAAAAGTCCCAGCGTGCTTCTGTATTTTCCCTCTTAGGACTGGCTTGTGGGCTTCCCAAAGAGTTAACGGGGAGACGTCAGGGGTCTTATTTAATGTTATATATTCACTTAACTCTTGCTCAACTATAGTCCTGTACATGGGGTGTTTGAGAATTTTGTCTGGTAGATACCATGTTGGGTCCTGTTTTTTGGGGATTATGGAGGCTAATGTAGTGAGAACCGCGTTATGATCCGACCATGGAATAGGCACGATGTCGGAATCCAACACCTCCGGCAGCATGCCTATCGTCAGGAGTATGTGGTCTATGCGGCTGGACGACTTATGGGGGCTCGAATAGTACGTGTACTTGCGTTTAGTGGGGTTCGTTTCCCTCCAGGAGTCCACTAAATTATATTTAGCCAGCAAGGTGGATAGGGTTCTTTTGACTTGTTTCGCGGGGGAGAATGGTGTTTTATCCAAAAAAGGGAGAAGGACATGATTAGTGTCCCCACAAATAATAAGGGATCCGAATTTATGCGAGTTTATCACTTGCAGCAGATGCAACATGAATGGCAAGGGATTTAAATTTGGGGCATAATACGATACAATTGTTACCGCCTTATCCAAGATGTGGCCAGTCAGGATGTTGTAACGACCTTCAGGGTCTATGATTTCAGACTTAATTGTGAATGGCGTTGATCTATGAAAGGCTATGAGGGTGCCCCTTTTTTTGGAACTAGCTGATGCGGTAAAGACCTGTGGATAGGAGGCATGAAAGAATTTAGGGGTCGTACTGGGAGTGAAATGTGTCTCCTGTAAACATATGATATGTGCTTTCTTAGCTTGGAAGTGTCTAAACGCCTTAACCCGTTTCTGTGGTATGTTGAGGCCCTGTACATTTAAGGTTAATACATTCAAAGGAGCCATGATAGCCAAACCATCTCAATGTTCTTACCTTGGTGTCCTGTACATCGATCTCCCGATCTAATCCATGCAGACTGAGGATAAGGGGGGGGGGAGGGGGGGAGACCTAAAAACGAAAATTTCCAAAGAAAAAGACAGCACATTAAAATAAAATAAACATATGTGCATCAATACGTAGAACAAACTTGTAAGTCTGGTCCGTGAACGGGGGGGAGGTGCCCGGTCAGGGAGAATTGGACCCATGTCAGACCCTCGCAAATAACTGCGGGGGTCAGAGGGGAGCCGTGTGTGGCGCATGTGGGTTCCGATCGAGGGAGACCCGCGTCCTAAAAATTTCCGGTAAGCATCCCTAATGGAAACCGTGAGTGCAACGTTATAGGAGATTCCGTGGAAAAGTAGGGGCTACTAGTCTATCTATGGAGGGTAATTTGCAAGTCAAGGTGATAAGGTGATAAAGGGGAGCATCAAGAAGTGTCTGTGTTTGAATAAAGGGTACTGGAGGAATCCTACATCCGAAACATTATGGTTGGGGCGATGGACTGATGCTATCGAACAGACGGCCTATTGTGAAGAATGGCCTAAGTGCCGGCATTCCCATTTACTGTTGGTATGCAAAGTGTTGTGGAAAAAGGATGATGGAGAATTGCTTTAGGTACATCTAGGGTACCAGGGTGGCTTGGCCACCCAGTAGGTGGGGTAGTGTGCCAATCACGCGGCGAAGGGATTAGGAGTTGCTGAGTGAATATGAGGCAAGATATATAGCCCCTGAGCCTGGAAAGTCTGGGGAGATTGATAATAAAGAGAAAAGGGAAAGCACTAACTCAATTAAAAATGATAATAAGGAGCTTCTGCTCTAATAAATTTGCTAACTTAGAAACTCATGAACTTCTACTTAAACTTGTAAACTCATTGAGTCATACAACCAAGGTTTGGGTGAAAGACTAGAAGTCTAAAGGTAGGTAAGACTGACTTGCTTGCAGATCTCAGTCCATCGTGTCTTCTTGCTCCTGTGCTTGTTCCACAAATCTGCCTCTCTTATGTAATTGCTGGATGCCATTGTTGTGGTTCTGAAGCGGCGAGTTGTCCCGTGGCGAAGTGGAAGCTGATCTTCTGCGGGCTGCAGTTGCCGACGGAGGTCTGTCAATTATTTTGAAGTCCAGCAGGGCCTGTTGAAGCTGAGCTGGTGTTCTACACACAATTTTTGTGCCTTGACAGGTGAATCGCAGGGAGAAAGGGAAGCCCCATTGATATTTGATTTGGCGTTGCTGCAATTCGTATAGGAGGGGTCTCATTTCTCTCCTTTTGTTGATTGTCATTTGCGAAATGTCCGCAAAGATTTGATATTCATTCCCCTGAAAAGTTAGCTTGCTCTTCTCTCTGGTGGTCTGCAGAATCAGCTCCTTTGTTCGATAGAAATGAAATTTAGCTATGATGTCCCTAGGGGGACCATCAGCCTTCCTGGACGTTAGTGCTCGGTGAACTCTGTCCATTTCCAGCCTGTCAGCTGGTATCCCAGGTAATATTTCCTGACACAGTGCCAACATTGTACCATTTAGGTCAATGATAGATTCCGGTAGTCCCCTGAACCTCAAATTTGATCTCCTGGCTCTGTTTTCGAATTCCTCCAATCTATTTTGCAATATCAAGTTTTCCTCTTTTAAGGTGTCAATTTCAGATACACAGTCCTGAGTGTAAGCTTCTAAATCATCCATTTTAGTCTCAAGTACTTCTGTGCGGCCCCCAAGCTCCCTAATTTCTTTAGTCAGGCTATTTGTTATCTGATCTGAAGTGGTCTGGAGCGCCTTGTGCAGCATCTTTTCAAATTGCCTCAGGAGACTTGTGGGTACCGCTGTGCTGTGACATATTGCTGTGGGGTTTGTCACATTGTCATCCTCCTCACTATCTGAGACAGTAGTATTGAGAGAAGCCATTTGTTTTGCGCTTTTAATGCTGGCCTTTTTCTGCTTCACTGAGGTGAATCCCTCAGAGGGAGCTGGTGCCTTTCTCTCTGAGGTGATTTTGAGATGCTGAGGAGACTGGGGATGCTGCGCGCTGCTGCTGTGAAGCAATTTCCCCTTTCCTCTCGTTCCTTTCAGCACCATAGCGTATAAAAATGTTCTCTCACCCTTCCTGAAGCTTTGCCCAGTATTCTGGGTGGTTATGCCCACGGTGTTCCTCCGTTATTTGCGGGTCAATCTCTGTCACGGAGCGGAGCTCTAGCTCAGCATTGCCTACCCGCTAGGCTCCGCCCACCAGCCTCCATGTCCTAATTTTTCAATATGCCTGTAACAGTCAAACTTTTCTGCTAGTCATAATAAAATGTTTACTAGCAAGTCTGATTCTGTCTTTTTTTCACAAAACAATATTAGACCTGTTACTGTGCTTTCCCTGTCACTCCCACTGTCGATGCAAGGCAAAGCATCACATTCACTTAATATAGCCCTCCACAGACATAGATTTACCTTCCTTTCATCCCCCCCCAACAGCGGATCGGGGGGGGGGGCAATAGGGAAATTGCCCCCCCGAGACAATTATGTCATATTGGCTTTTTTTTAAAACTGATTTGCGGTGCCTGCAGCTACCGCTGCCGAGTCTCTCACTCTCTCTCTCTCATCACCAGGGCCGGACTGGCACAGCCCGGTAGGCTGCCTGTCCTGAGGCTGCTTTGAGCTGTAGCTGACTGCAGCGCTCCCCCTCTCTCCTGCGTGTATGACACCGGGCATCTCTCACTGTGTGTGAGAGCTGGGTCTGTGTTCAGCTGTGCTGCCTGTTCTAGACCTGCTTGTGTGATAGTAGATGGAGATGGAACACTGATTGAATAAGTGTTTTGTCTATCACACAAGCCCGTCTAGGGGGGGACCTTGCTAGAGCACACTGCCCTGCCGAACACAGACCTACAGTTCCTGTTTGTTCCATGACACACGTCAGGAGAGGAGATACCTGCTGTGTGTGATCGAGGCAATGCCATGGTGAGTGCCATGCACAGTGGGGCTTCATTCATATACAAAGTGGGGCTGCATTCATATACAAAAGTGGGACTGCATTCATAGACAAAAGTGGGACTGCATTCATAGACAAAAGTGGGACTGCATTCATAGACAAAAGTGGGACTGCATTCATAGACAAAAGTGGGGCTGCATTCATAGACAAAAGTGGGGCTGCATTAATAGACAAAAGTGGGACTGCATTCTTAGACAAAAGTGGGACTGCATTCATAGACAAAATTGGGACTGCATTCATATACAAAAGTGGGGCTGCATTTATATACAAAAGTGGGATTGCATTTCTATACAAAAGTGGGGCTGCATTTATATACAAAAGTGGGACTGAATTTATATACAAAAGTGGGACTGCATTTATATACAAAAGTGGCGCTGCATTAATATACAAACGTGGAGCTGCATTAATATACAAAAGTGGGGCTGCATTCATATACAAAAGTGGGGCTGCATTTATATACAAAAGTGGAACTGCATTTATATACAAAAGTTGGACTGAATTTATATATACAGTGGGACTGAATTTATATACAAAAGTGGGACTGCATTTATATACAAAAGTGGGACTGAATTTATATAAAAAAGTGGGACTGCATTTATATACAAAAGTGGGACTGCATTTACATACAAAAGTGGGACTGCATTTATATACAAAAGTGGGGCTGCATTCATATATCCTCTTTTTGGATGAAAGTAAATTTTGCATTTCATTTGGAAATCAAGGCCCCAGAGTCTGGAGGAAGAGTGGAGAGGCACAGAATCCAAGTTGCATGAGGTCCAGTGTGAAGTTTCCACAGTCATTGATGATTTAGGGA